>NC_136511.1:88056365-88286365 GCF_053919585.1 Euprymna scolopes | reverse complement strand
AAATACTCCTGTATGAATGCACAGTAAGCATTACTAAAGGTAAAAATGCCTAAATACACGCCTACGAAGTCAAGAGTGACTTTATGACTGAGTTCGAATTCCCCTACTAGCATTATTTATCATTTCATACACTGATTATTGCGTAAATAGGAAGTACTGGTATCTGTAGATATAAAATACTCTTCTATTTATTAAAAACATAGTCAAACAACATCATTATTTTATTCTTATTTTGCAAGTGAAACTTTGCCACTCCGGTGAAAGATTTTGGCGAGCACAATTCAATTACATATATCAGTCTCGTCTTGGGGCACACCAAGAAGTAGGTAACATTCTAAGATTCATTGAAACAAACCACCATAATATGTGATGGACAGAATGTTGGAATTCAATGATACCAGATGTTTTCAGCGAAATTCGCTGGGTTTTAGGGAGCTATTTAGGCGAGGAAGGATAGTAAAACAGATGCAAGAATTTGTCTGATTGATTATAAAAGAAAGTGTATACAGAGATGAAGAGAAAACAATACTGCATAATTTTTCCAACAGCAAAGTATATAGATGATAAATATATAGCGAGCTATAGCTCTTTAGATGAAGGGAAGTTCTTTTATAAATGACGTGAAAATAGATCATGGCAGAATTTGAGTTTGATTACTTTTCGACTGTATTATTTCCAAAGAAGAATGATATACCGGTGGGGATGCAAAAGAAAGATCGATATTTTAGCATATTATTAATTTTCTGCAGTGCAATCATCCGTTTTTGTTTCAGCATCATGCGTATATATATATATATATATATATATATATATATATATATATGTATATATATATACATGTATGTATGTATGTATGTTTTTATTGTATATTCTTTTCACGTCATACAATGATTACACACAGCACATACACTAAATATTCTGTACATTTCTATCATTCATCCCCTCTGTTTCTAATATACATACATAATACATTATATATATACATATATATATAATATTATATATATAATCATCCTTAATATGCCCAAATATATATATATATATATATATACATACAATTATGGTAGTCCATCCATGTAGATAACGACGTCTTCTTCATCATGTTTTTAATTGACTCTGTAACTCCATTAATTACTGTGAAGCCCGGGGCGTGACCTATACTGCTTTGCACAGATAGAGCACATGAAGACCGGGTTTTGGTTTTGATAGTGAGTGGCCGCCGCTCATGCTCGTTGTTGAAGAAGCCCCAAGTGTCTCTGTTCGCTGCAAAAGTCTCTAAAAGATTGAAGGGGATATTGCAGCGCTTGATTATGAGCTTGATGCAGTCTATGCAGCGTTTCGTTGGGCAACCGATGAATTAGCATACTGAAAGGGACTTTTCGAGTTAGTTTGCTTTAGGGCATTATGATAAAGTGACATAATCATCAAAGCTGATAACGGATAAAAAGTGACTAGAGGAGCATACTCAGCTTTCCTGCGAATCTCTAAATGGGAAACCTTGTGCCACCAATGGAGGCCGAGAATCTGTTGAAGTTGTCTTATGGGCAATGACTCAAGCACCCTGATGTGATGGCGCTACGGTACCTCGGAACCGTACAGGAGGGTGGGTATGACGACTGCGTTGTACACAGCAACACTTGTATACGTCTTGAGATTGCAGTTGGCGAACACTCGGTTACTCAGGCGGATTATGGTGGCACCGAACTTCATTGGTAAGGTCGCAGGAAAATGAGAGATTGGAGCCAAAATATGTGAAGCTGCTGATGTTTTTTAGAGGGATACCCTTGGCGGTGAAGATAAACGCATCAGGTGGAGATACTTCTGGCAGGATTTTCGTTTGTGGGTGTGTGTGAAAAGAAGGTTATTTCTATGATAGGTGTTAGAGACTACGTCAAGACTGCGTTGAAATCTGTTGTAGGCATAGCTAGGGAATGCAGCATCATCAGCATACTGTAAGTCGAAGATAAGCTCTTAAGAGGTTATAGTCTTGCCCCTTAGATGTTTCAGGTTGAAGAGGCTGCCATCAAGACGGTACTGGACAGGAACGAGATCAGAAGCTTGAAGACAACGGCTCGAATGACGTCAACAATGAACAGGTTGGAAGAACCCGATTCTGCACCTGACATGGTAACACAAGCACACATGCCAGTGTGAAACTACTGAAGAACCGACAAGAATGTAAGAAAGCAACCAAACTTCCGGAGAATGTTCCATAAAGGTTCACAGCGTTGAAGGCATTGGTTAAATCTACGAAGACAAAATAGAGCTCACGATGCTGTTCCTGACACTTCGCCTGGAGGGGACAAGCAACGAAAATCATATCAGTGATACTACGCTCTCGCCGGAAGCCACATTATGATTCTGGGACGAACAAGATCGACAACAATTTTTAAAAGTCGGGTAAACATGATTTGTCGACCACAGAGAAGATATATATATATATATATAGGAACAATCATCCCCGTCTACAAAATTACACTATAGTGAAAGAAACACTGGGGCTAGACGTGAAACCATATGGCGACGCTACCTGCCTAAATCTCATACAGGTTTTCCGCCAATAAACAATAAGTTGAATTACAATTCGTAAATTGCTACAATCGCTCGAATCCGATTCCCTCTCATATTTATGACATGCCTAGATGTAATAGCAGCACAACTTACCCACTAATAGCAGCGCAACTTACCCACTAATTATTTTTCTACTTCCACGACCAGAATCATCACCGGAGCTTATATTTCATTGTCAACGCTTGTGGTGATTTACTGCAATTATTTCGTTTTGACAGTACGTGAGTCTATCTTACACGAACAGGTCGTTAGCTCGATGACTAATAAAAGCTCCCTGTTTGATTCATTTCTATTTTTATTAACACTTTCATTGGCTGAATGGACACACACCGTCATTTCATATTTAGCATTCACCGAATAATACATAATGTTTATTCAAAAGGGTCGGTTTGATAAATAAACAAACCGCAGACGGGCGGTATGATTTTGCCGACAACATTGAGACTCTTAACACAACTTGATTTTCGGTGATTGTCTTCGAAAACTTTTCAATAATAATCATTTTTTTATCTTTTTTTTTTAAGATAAAAAAAATGATTGTTTATTGGCGGAAAACCTGTATGAGATTATTTATTGACGGAAAACCTGTATGAGATTTCATCATTTATCCAACTTTAGAAGGATTTCTCTTTGGATCGACTTCTTTCAAAATTAGTCCAAATTTAAACTGCTTTGCAAAACTCAAGTTACACTTATTGTGTTGAGAACTGTTGTCATAAATAATTACGTTTTTCGCAAAGAACACATCGTGATAATGGTTTACTCATTCTAGAAGAATTTCTCTCAGGATTTGTTTAATTTTGCAAAACTAAGTCCACGGATTAAAAACTTACGAGTTTCAATTTTGATTTGATTTTACAAAACAAAATATTCTTTTTTGAGATTTTCTTTATTTTCTTCGACTTTCCTGTTTCGTAATTTTTTGCATTATTAAAATGTAATCGCTTACCACATCACAAATGGGTACTTATGCATAATGTGGACGGTACTAAAATAATAACGAGAGATTTTTTTTTAAATACTAGGACTTTAAAATAACATTTTTATATACAGACACTACCGCATACAGTTAACATAGTTATTAATAAGTACAAGATTTTCTTTGCTTTGCTCAGCCTTGGAACAAAACACCATATTTGTCACATCCACCTTAGAGCGACGGTTACGGTCAATAACCGACAGTTATCAAGGAAGCGGAAAGGCACCAGTCCCGTCAGTAACCGCCAAATCGCATTAAAACAACAGTTCTCGCCTAAACCTACCAGTAATCGACTAGAAACAGCATCACGAACCAACGCTATGAAGTTACAGTAGCCAACTTAAAAGAGCAATGACCAACATTGGCGATGGTGTCCGCCACTTGATGACAGTGCCCGACAATTGAAACCAGGCAATGGGCGGCAAGTTCCTGCCAGTGTCCGCTTCTGTCGAAATGTGACAGTAGCCTCTTGAAAATCATTATCAATTACCACCATAACCACCAGTGACCAACAATGCCCATCACAGGAATCCATGAATATTGAAAATAGGCCATTTCATTTCAGAGCAGTCTGATCGAGTTCGACATTGGTTATGATTAATAGTAACCGACAGTTACCAAATGCAAGAAACAACATAAACCACCTATAAAAATCAGTGCTCGCAATTAAAAACAGACCGTTTAATTTAGGAGCAATCCAATACAAGCCAATACCGACAGTGAACCGACAGTGAACGCTGCGAACCGAGAATGACAGTTCGAAAGGCAGTCAGTGTCCACTAGTAAATGCAATTAAATGCAAGTAACGATTTCAAAACAGTAATAACCGTTAATAACCTCTGGTGCCCGAGATAGGCATCCAGTGGATGCTAGTGCCTCACTATGTCCAAAAGTTGAAGATAAACAATTTAAATTAGGAGTAGTTGAATGGAGGCACACTTGAATCTGGCCACCAGACACTGTCAGTTCCTAAGGCAGTAAGTTTCCACCAATACTTATCGCCAGTAACCCTCAGTAATAATAGTAACAGCCAGTGATTTCTGCTAGCTACTACTGTCAGTCAATGACCGCCAGTAAAAGCCAGATCATTTTGGCCAAACTATTTACTAAGGCTGACAACAATAGTTTAATTGATTTTTAAGGGGTGAAACCTGTTCTGGCGTTGTGTTATGATTCCAGTGAGCAACGCCGGTACAGGGGTCCTGGTAGTACATACATACAAACATACATACATTATATACACACAGTATATATATATATATATATATATATATATATATATATGTATATATATATATACATATAATATATTCTGATTTATAGAATAACTATTTTTATCTAGATGTTTAATATTTAAATACAGCTTTTAAATGTTTTTCTAAAATTAATTGTTCGTACAGCAATCGCAAATCTTTTGGTCAATGTTTATGTGCGATGCGATATTTGAAAATAATGGAACTTAATAAAATTAAAGAATTTATATTTTAACAGTTTTTAAACATTAGATGAATTGAGAGCTGAATTCCGCCCGTTTTTAAAGTGGAGGTTAATATTGCATGATATCTAGAGTGTTTTTTAATATTTCATGTTTATTTTACATTTAAACATTGTTTAATTTTATTTATGAGCTACTTTTGTGACTATATATCTATGTTGTTTTCATGTTTTCCTCAATAACAAAAATGAAAAAAAAACTAACATGTTTTCTTCAGTCGATTCGTTTTGTCGATCTATGAAAGTGTTGCTTTTGCATGTGTTACATTAATATATTAATAATAATTATAGATTATTATATATACACATATAGTAATATATATATGTATATAATATTATATATATATATATTACTATATGCATATATATATAATAATCTATATAACTATATATACATATACACATATGTATATATGTATATATAAGTATATATATGCTTATATAAATATATATATACATATATTATATATAGTTTATTATCTATACACATATAGTAATATATATATATGTATATATATACACATATAGTAATATATATATATGTATATATACATATATATATATAACTATATGTATATATATAATAATCTATATAACTATATATACATATATACATATGTATATATGTATATATAAGTATATATATGCTTATATAAATATATATATACATATATTATATATAGTTTATTATCTATATATATAGTATATGCATATATATAGTTTATTGTGTGTGTATATATATATATTAATATATATATATGTATATTTAAATTATGTATGCATATATATTATATAATATATATATATATAGTTTTGAATATATGTATCACAATTAAGCAACAAAGATTTTTCCGCTTTTCATCTTCGTGAGAATACGTCAGGCTATTACATTGAATTGATGTTACCGCGTATTTTTATATATTCACGTTCTGTTAAGTTTTCTAAGTAGCCAATCAGATTCTTTATTATTTACGCACACATTTATGGCAGTAAATGTTCGCACATTTATCAAGTCAGCGTCTATCTTCTCTATAATTAATCACGTTATTTGTTCGTTTTTTTAGGGAATAGAGCCATGCTTTCTTTGTGTGTTGAGAGGTGACCAAGTTTTAATCTGGATGTGTTCAAATATGTATGCTTATATTTTTGTTCATACTAGTTAATGGATTTATTATTTTTGTTGGCTAACAAATAGCATTCACACAGATTATAAAGAATCTCTCCTCGCAAACAGACTGTGGTGTTCGAGGGGAGGTGAGTGACAACAAGTATCCCCAGTTTTTTAGTGCTCTCTAACTCTTTTGATTACATTAGCTAATGTATTTGCATTGTCTCAATAGTCGCTAACCATCGATTTCTCGCTAGTAGCGGCCATCGGATTCTACTGGAGTTTGAGGGGCAATAAGCCCTCCCAAGCTTCCAGTTCTCTTTGCACATGACCAGCGGATATTTGGCCAGTGTCTCTCCTCGGTCTTTCCATCCTCTATGATCCTACGCGGCTATTTGGCATCGTTCTTTTGTAAAGGGGCGGTGATTGGGTAATTGGAAAGGATGGGGGAGAGGATAGTGAAGGGGAGAGAGAACTTATAGATATGTATCTTCAATGTACTTGTTTCCATGTAGCGCTTTTTGATGTTTTGTCTCTGCTGTAGTCTGTCTTGTCCGCGCATGTGGCTCATATTTTTTTTTTTTTACACAGTGATCACCACTTATCAAGGCCCGGAAGCCACTCAGGGATAAGGGTTATTGCAAGTACATCACGTTAGTGAGGAGATTTTATGAAGTGTTTAATTAGGGGGGCGGTTCATTAGGAATTTGTTAACATTAGACTTGAAGACATCCAAGTTGTAGTCCGGAGGGAAGCAGGCAGACGGAACAGAGTTCCACAGGCGTGCAGTTCTCAGAAAAAAGCTTTGCTCATGAAATCCGCGTTTTGATTTAGGCACAGATATAGAGTGGGGGAAATTTTTCACAGTGGATTCAGCTAGACGGGTGTTTTTCGTGAAAGTTTGGCGAGGGGGGACCAGGGATTGGAGTTCAGACGAGCACCTGCCATGAAAATAACGATAAAACAAGGATAGGCTCGCAACGTCTCTTCTGTGGGAGAGGGGTTGCAGGGTAGAGAAAAGGGCATCCCCCACTAAACCACGAAGTCTATTTTGTACTCTGTCAAGGCATGATAGGCTGTTTTTGGCAGCTCCTGCCCAGATATGGCAACAGTATTCCATCCTTGGCCGTACTTGGCTTTTATATAGATAGAGAATTGCATCAGTAGTGAGATATCTTCTGGAGCGGTAGAAGGATCCCACCATCTTTCCTGCGACCTTGGCAACAGACTTGATGTACGTGTTCCATTTCAGATCAGGAGTAAAGGTCAAACCCAGAAGCTTGTCAAAACACGGGGCCTCACCCAGACGAGAGCCATCCATCACAATTGATGCCAGCTGGGGATCAGAGCGTTGATGATGTAAGGATAGGAGTTTGGTTTTAGATGCATTAAAGGTAACTAGCCACATCTTCCCCCACTGAACCACGCGCTCGAGATCAGAGGAGAGAGAATCCGAGAGAACTTCGTCATTTACAGCCTTTGATGTGTTGCCGTAGATGGTCGTGTCATCAGCATAGATGTCAACGAATGATTTAAGTATGTGTTTAGGGAGGTCATTGATGTAGATCAGGAAGAGAGTTGGGCCCAGGATTGACCCCTGAGGGACTCCAGCATTTATATTGCAGGCCTCCGATTTTTGTCCATCTACCACTACTCTTATGAGCCTATCGGAGAGAAATGATTTAATGATTGAGAAAACATTTCCAGTTATACCGTAGCTGGAAATCTTGTGAAGTAGACCCTTATGCCATACTTTGTCAAAGGCCTTTGATATATCAAGAGCAATTGCCCTAGAAAGGAAGCCTTTGTCAAGAGATTCACTAATCCTGTGGGATATAACCGTCAGCACATCTGCGGTAGATCTTGCAGAGCGGAAACCATATTGTGTGTCACTAAGAAGGTTATTCCTGCTGAGGTGGTTGACTATTTCTCTATTTAATATTGATTCCAGTAACTTACTCATAACACACAGGAGACTTATTGGTCTGTATTGAGAGGGAGATGACTTATCACCTGAATTCTTAAATACAGGGCAAACTGATGAGGTCTTCCAGGGGGTCGGAAAGCACTTCTCCTTAAGGCAGCGCTTAAATAGTTTCGTAAGTATGGGAGCAAGTTCTGGTTGAAGCTTTTTTAACACTATAATTGGGATGCCATCAGGGCCAGTTGCTTTACTGGAATCTAGGTTTTTTATTAACTTGGCGACCTCATGCACGGATATTTGTATGTTACCTAGCTTGTTCTGTGTTATAGGAGGAAATATGGGGAGTTGATGGCCTTCGTCGCAATAGTTCTCACATTCAAGGGGTTTCCTTAATATTTTAGCTGTTTTCGTTATTGTTATTAATTGTATTTTTCCAGTCATTCCTCTGATTCCAATCTCTACCATTCCTTTTTTTCAAAGTTTTTCGGAATTATTTCTAGTGCTCCTACTATTATAGGTATTATCTTGATTTTTTTTATCATCAATATCCCTTTCAGTCCTCTTGCTAGTTTTGTATATTTTTCCGTTTCTTCTTTTCTTTGATATTTATCCTGTGGTAAATTGGAAATTATTATTATTATTATTATTATTATTATTATTATTACTATTATTATTATTATTATTATTATATACGCATTTATTTATTTTATTTTACTATTTTTTTATGTATTATCATCCTAATATAACATTTAGGATAACACATCAAAAATAAATGTGATGTCTTTGTTTCGTGCTTAGCGTTCAGTGTATTGTCGATCGTTTTGAATAGATTATATTTTAAAACCTCGCGTTGGCAACCACAAACCAAACCTACAACTCCTGTATATCTACGTCACTGACACGAATACCAATACCGTGTGTGTCTACACGATAATATATGGAAACTAAAAACAACCAATACTGAATGAAGAAAACGTCTTATATAATTTGCATGTGTATGAAAATAATGTGTGATGGTAAAATGTCAAAAAAGAAAAAAATAGAGATTAACACCAATGATAAAAAGACAAAAAGATGCAGATGTTATAGAATATCATCTTTTGTGCATTTATTTTATAACAGAAAATAATATCCCTGTAATATAATGTACAGAATTTGTAGCATAAAATTAATAACATAACAGAGGTTTTTATGCCCTCATTAGATTACAGCGATCTCATACATTGTGAAACATAGTTTTAACTCACCAAAAACATAATTTATATTTATAACTATTATATCTTAGAAGATTTCGAATACAAAACGCGACACATCCAATTTTTTAGATTAAGTTAGAAAACTAAGATAATGTTAATATGAAAACAAGATTTCGACTAAATGTAAAAGGAATAGTGAAATTATTATTTGGACATGTCATAGTATGCTTAAATGTAATACTTTCGTACCGATTACCTCAGAATATTATAAGTGCATTTTATCGCGTTTCTTATTCGAAATCTTAATCTATATATTCATAAAAGCAAAAATGTGTGTGGACACTAGGAACAGTTTTGATTCGCTAATCTAATAATCAAAACTCCTCATAAACGATGATATCAATCGTTTTAATTTCAGCATCAAATTAAAGACAATAATGTGTTGTTTATCTTGGGAGGTGTACATTTTTTTCTAAGTGAACATTTACAAAAATAAAATTATACGAAACTACGCCCAAAAGAAATTGTATATGTGAAAATTGCCATTTACATCGAAATCTTACGCCTGGTTTCTATAGCAACACACCCGCACGCACATATATGCCTTTTTTGAAAACCTAAATCATAATCACGCCTCATTTTTTTTTAAAATAAATCGTTTTTATTCATTTCTCAAGATGGAGATATTTTGTATCTATGGGTATATTAGATGATCTGTTTAAATTTTAAAATGCACATTTTTCCTATTTTTCTAGGTGAACCTTTAAAAAATACAATTATACGAAACTAACCCAAAACACATTGAAAATACGAAAACTGCCGTTTTACTGTAACTCTTAGGCAAAAAATGATCGTAAAATTTCATGCAATAACAACTTCTTTGAAAAAGCTTAATTTTCTTTTTTTTTCCTTTTCTTCTTAACATTTTTTGTGGGTGGGTGGGGGGTTAATTCGATGATTGTTAAAAAAATTTTATTATTTAGGAGAAGCATAAGAACACTTTGAACGTTAAAACAAAAAAGACAGCCAAAGATTACTTTAACTTTTACATGAATTTTAACCCCCGCCCCAATTACTTTACCCCTTTCTTTCTTTCTTTTTACTACTGTTCTATTTACAGACTCAAACAAATCTTATGTATATAAAGCAAGGAATTACCAGTTTTCTTTTTTGCATTTACTGAACATGTTTTTGTTATATTTATGTTAAAATATTTCATATTTACATCTTTTTATTTTTATTTTTTTTACATGGGGTTCACCACTTATCAAGGCCCGAAGGCAACTCAGGGGTAAGGGTTATTGCGTGTACAGTAATCAATGAGATAGTATTCTAGTAAGTATCAGTATTGGGTGGTTATATAGAGTGTCTTACTTAAGGGGGCGGTTTGTCAGGAGTTTGTTTATGTTGGACTTGAAGACGTCCAAATTGCAGTCAGGTAGGAAACAGGCAAGCGACAGGGAGTTCCACTGGCGTGCAGTTCTAAGAAAGAAGCTTTGCTCATGGAATCTACGTTTGGATTTAGACACAGGCAAAGAGTGGGGAAAATTATTGACAGTAGTTTCAGCCAGACGGGTGTTTCTCGTGAAAGATTGGGGAGGGGGGACGAGAGATTGGAGCTCAGACGAGCACCTGCCATGGAAATAACGATAAAACAAAGACAGGCTCGCAACGTCTCTTCTGTGGGAGAGAGGTAGCAGGGAAGAGAAAAGGGCATCCCCCACTAAATCACGAAGTCTATTTTGTACTCTGTCAAGGCATGATAGGCTGTTTTTAACAGCTCCTGCCCAGATGTGGCAGCAGTACTCAATCCTTGGACGTACTTGGCTTTTATACAGATAGCGAATTGCATCAGTAGTAAGATATCTTCTGGAGCGGTAGAAGGATCCCACCATTTTCCCAGCGTCCCTGGCAACAGATTTGATGTACGTGTTCCATTTCAGATCAGGAGTAAAGGTCAAACCCAGAAGCTTGTCAAAACATTACTGACTGCTTGCTTAAATTATTATTAGATTTAAGAAATATTATTTTTAATTTTGAACTTCTCTTGTATTTAATATTTTTTTTTACATTTTTGAATTGTTTTTTTAAATGTGTTTAATAAAAAATTATCGTAACATTTCAAGCAATAACAATTTGAAAAAAAAAATGTCCTTTTTTCATTTTTTCCTATTAACTGAAAAGTAGTTTTCAGAAAATAATTTTTATCTGCTTTGTATTTTCCAAAAAATTGAAATATATTTGTGTACAGTACGAAATAATTTGGTATAGGTTCTGGTCAGACAATAGTCTGTGAAGCATTTATTAATATTTTTCTTGTGGGTTGAGGATTAATTAGATGATTGATAAAAAAGTATTATTTAGTAGAAGCCAAACAACACTTTGAACGTTATAACAACAACAACAACAACAACAACAACAACAACAAAAAACAGGCATAGATTACTTTAGATGTGACATGAATTGTAGCCAACCCCCCAAAATAAAATTACTTTGTCCCTTTCTTGTCTTCTTTTTACTATTTTTCTATTTACAGACTCAACACAATCTTAAGCAAGATATTACCAGTTAAAAAAAATTACTGACCATATTTTTGATATATTTATGTTACGATGTTTTCTATTTACATCTCTCTATTACAGACTGCTTGCTTAAATTATTTATATATTTAAGAAATATTATTCTTAATTTTGAATTTAAACAACCGGATGATTATAATAATTTCGTCAGTCTATTTTGCATTACTTTCATTACACTTCACAGCTGGTAATTTTGAGAACATTCCTATCAATTATGCCCAAAAAGGGAAGGTCATCGATAAGTGCATCGAGGCATCAGCTAATGCAAAGAAGGCGCATGGCGCAACAATCAACAATTACTGTGCCCTCCGACACAGCAGAACAGCCAGGGGATTCTAGGGTCGTATTTGTTGAGAATGATCGTTTGGGTCATTCGAGTGGGAGTGGTTCTTCCTTCATTGCAGATTCGGATGCAATTGGTAATAATTCAAATTTGTCTGGACTTTCGACAAGCAGTTTCTTAATCGCAGCATTAGACTGTGCACTGCACACCAATCTCCCCATTTAGCCAAATGAAAAGAGTAAAATTCCAGGTTGTTTCTCAAGCCTCAATGGACGAAGACCCAAGAGAAAGTTATTTTGAAAGACATGCTTCAAGTTCGGTTGAAGAGCAAAGAAAGAATCGTTCTAAAAGAAAGGCATTAGGTCAGTCTGCTTCACGCGCTTTCGAAATCGAAGAACAACGAGACAGGCGTTTAAGGAGAAATGATTCAGCCATGTCCACTGCACGCGTTTCAGAAAATATAGAGCAAAGAGACAGATGGATGGATGGTCAGATACAATATAGAGCAAATTTGGAAAGCCATTCAAGAATAACAAAGTCACACTGATCTTTAAAAGCATTCAACTATATTCCCTCTTCTAATTATGCTGAACACCCTGACATAAAAATAGGCTCTATGTATAAGAAATGCTTCCATTGTCTCGTGAAAAAATGGCCAAGTGAGCCAGCGAGAATATGCTCTTCAAATGGCAAGGTGAAACTCCCACTTCTTGAAAAACCTCCACAACCGCTACTACGCTTACTCACATATTTAAATCCTGAATCAAGAACTTTCATGAAAGAAATAAGGCACTATAATTGAGCATTTCAGATGACGGCTTCCGGATCCAGTTACCAATATGAAGGGGGGTTTATGCCACCATTCAAAGTACGGAGATAGGTCTACCATCTGATTGGTTCTCTTCAGCCGAAATGGTGTCAAAATTAGAAATATTTCATTTGTACGTTTTCTATCAAATTACTATCCCAATTTGGAGTGTAAAGCGTCGACATTTGAGATAAAGGGTAATCGGATGTGGCGAAAATTTTTTTATTGGCTTTGACCCAGAAAAATAACTGCTAAAGGGTTCAGACCATCACCCGGGCAACGCCGGGTTGATATGGTAGTTATATATATATATATATATATATATATATATATATATATATATGCGTGCGTGTGTGCAGGGGTTACATCTGCGTATAGCCTTTTATATTTCATATTTTAGGATTAGGTCCCCAGCTTATTTTTGATGTAATATCGGCGGATCACCTTTTGTTATTTGTGAATTGTATAGTTATAATCGGCTTATACAAGTTCTAAAGCTACAATATGCGGATTAAATTTGTATACCTTAAATTTAAACACTTAGAGAGCGTATATATATTAAAGTAAGGATAATAATACTGTTACTCATAATACGGACTATTTTGTATTGTTAGCTATACAGGATTTGTTTTCGTAAATATCATTTTTTATAAATAGACTTGCTCAGTGATTTCTGATTATGTAGCAATGATTATAAGCATTTTGCGAATATATATATATATATATATATATATATATATATACTTGTTTATTGTTATATAAACATGGTCACATCCTGCTGCTACAAATAGCCACTTGTTTCAATCAAACAACAGATATCATCAGGCAGCGACTTTACTATTCAAAAGTTCAATGAATAATCTTATAACATTATTCATTGAACTTTTGAATAGTCAAGTCGCTGCCTGATGATATCTGTTGTTTGATTGAAACAAGTGGCTATTTGTAGCAGCAGGATGTGACCATGTTTATATAACAATAAACAAGTATTATCAGCTCTTTTTATTGAGCACTATCTAACAACCTCGTTGAATTCATTAGTCCATTACTTTTGAATAAAAAAACCCGAGTATATATATATATATATATATATATATATATATATATATATATATATATATATATATATATATATATATATATTTAAAAGAGTGTAGCCATCAACAATTGTGGGTTTTTTTAAAGGTTTTCATCATATTTTTATTTTAAAATATTTTTATAACGCGTTTCGAGCTTAGGGTGTGCTCTCTTCAGATATTTTCGTAAAAAGTTTTTCTTTAAAATGGGAGTTTGTAGATATGCCTCCGCTGATATTAAATATGTTTTTCATAATGATGCGATGCGTGTGTTCAGTGTTCAGACGTTCTGTCTCCAACTTTAAGTGTTCACAGTGACCGGTCAAAGTTAGTTTCAAAGAGTGTTTTTTAGTCCATATGGTGAAGGTTTTTATGGCTTTTTTAGGGTTCTTTTTAAAGACTTTCTTTCCCCATGTATAGCATACACTCACACACAATCACATACGCATACATATACATTCATGTACATGTACACATGCACACGCACACGTACGCAGGCACACACACATACACACACGTACATACATAGAAATATATGCAGGAGCATACATATATACACATATACATACCCACCTACACACCCACACACGTACTCGCATACATCCACCGCTAACAATTATTTTTATTTTTTTATTTTTTATTTTATATATATATATATATATATATATATATATATATATATATATATATATACTTTTTTTTGTTTTTTTCCAACCAAAACACGCATGTATATATGCGCTTAATCATTCCGACATACGTACACGCACCCACACACACACAAGTAAGATGGAGAATAGGTAGAAGATATATATACACACACATACACGCACATACACACATATATGTACACACATATATGTATGTGCACATACACTCACAAACATCCACATACTATGTAGGCACACACACATACACACACACATGCACGCACACAGACATATGCAGGGGCTCACACATACGCGTATATCCATATCCACACGAACACATTTACCCACTCATACATGTGCATACATATGTATATAAATATACACATACACACACATACATACGGATGTGTATACACTCATCCACCCATATATATATATGGGCACATGCACTCACAATCACACACACATACATATTCATACATTCCACCTTATGTATATATTGGTTGAAGTTTCCTTTCCAATCCATGCACATATGCAT
Organism: Euprymna scolopes; assembly: GCF_053919585.1. Lineage (NCBI taxonomy): Eukaryota > Metazoa > Mollusca > Cephalopoda > Sepiida > Sepiolidae > Euprymna > Euprymna scolopes. The sequence continues at coordinate 88,271,162 of NC_136511.1, read as the reverse complement.
ACATGGATTGGGTCACCCAAACATAAGTGCACGTATACATACAAACAAGATGTAGCATAGATAACAGATGATATATAATTATACACACACGCATACACAATCATATGTGCACACCCACGCACACACACATATACACACGCACACACGCGCGCACATACACATACATACGTTTAATTTCTAGTTGTTTGTTTATTTAAGAGAAATGGTACTGTACTGGGTATGGGCGCGCGCACCCGCGAAAGTGTGCGTGTGCCTTATTGTGCTTTTTTTTTTTTTTTTTTTTTTTTACAAAGGCATCACCACATTATCAAGGCCCAGAGGCCACTCAAGGATAAGGGTTAAAGAGTGTACAGTAGAAGTTGGTCAATATAGTAATCATTAGTAATGAAAATTTGGTAAATTTAATAACTTATATGGAACGGCTCATCAAGAACTTATTTACCTTAGACTTGAACACAACCATATTGTAGTCAGCCGGAAAGCAGGAAAACGGAAGACAATTCCACAGGCGTGCAGTTCTAAGAAAGAAGCTTTGTTCATGGAATCTATGTTTAGGTTTAGGCACAGATAAAGAGTGGGGGAAATTATTGATAGTGTTTACAGCTAGACGAGTGTTTCTTGTGAAAGTTTGGCGAGAGGGGGACCATAGATTGAAGCTCAGTTGAACACTTTCCATGAAAATAACGATACATCAGAGACAAACTCGCAACATCTCTTCTGTGAGATAGAGGTTGTAAGGAGGAGAAAAGGACATCTCCTACGAGGCTACGAAGTCTATTTTGAACTCTATCAAGGCAGGACAAGTCCTTTCTAGCAGCTCCTGCCCAGATGTGGCAACAGTATTCCATCCTTGGACGTACCTGGCTCTTATATAGATAGAGAATAGCATCAGCAGTGAGATATCTACTGGATCGATAGAAAGATCCCACCATTTTTCCAGCGGCCTTGGCAACAGATTTGATATACGTGTTCCATTTAAGATCAGTAGTAATGGTCAAGCCCAGAAGCTTTTTTGTTGTTTCGTGTGTGAGGGTGCACACCTACCCAAGCATGCATGCGTGTAAGTGTATTTTGTGTTTTGCCTATTTATGTGTATAATTATGGAGAGATGTTTAAGGCGGGATTAAACTTTGCTATGAAATTTTTTTCTTGAGTTAGCAAGTAGAAGTAATTGTCAGTTTGGAAGATGGGCATTATCTCGAATCTGCCTCCACTGCATGTGTGTATATGTTGTGATACATGTAGGTGTCTATTTTCCGCGATTTTGATGTTGGATCGGTGTAGGGCTACTCTATTACTAAGGTTTTTTGTAGCGCCTATGTAGGATTTATCGCATGCTGGACATTTTATTACATAGATCACGTTTTTTGAGGTGCAATCTAGGTTTTTTTTAAATTTTGAATGTTTGTATGGGGTTCGTAAATGTGTATGTGTTTCCCTCTAATATTATGTTGCAGACTCCACATCGTTGTTTGTTGCATTTTGTGACTCCTTTTGTTGCGTCTTGATTGAGTTTGGATGAGGTAAGAATGCGTTTTAGGTTTTTGGGTTGGCGTTTGCTTTTTATTATTTTTGTTGTTTTAAGGAAATTGTTTAGTTTGCTGTTTTGGTTAAGTAGGACGAGGTTTTTCGTTATCTCTGTGAAAAGCTCTGGGTTGTTTGTGTTGTGTGTGGAGACGTATGTTAGGATTTGTTCTTTGTTTCGTTCTTTAGGTGTTCTCAAATCTTCTACTGGTATATTTGTCGCAAGTTGGATCCCTTTGTCTATAAGTTGTGATGGGTATTTTCTTTTTCTTAAATTTATTCGTAGTAAATATACCAGTAGAAGATTTGAGAACCCCTAAAGAACGAAACAAAGAACAAATCCTAACAAAAAAGAGAGATAAAATGAGATAGAAATGTAATGATTTATTAAAATGAAAATACTAGTACAAGCATAATAGCAGGGCTTACAAAATTGCACATTCGATGTTTGCATTTACAATCAAATCGACATGTATACATTAAAAAAAACTTTCGCCTTTAATTTGAAACGCGCATCTTACGCATATTTTACATTTAAGGATTCATTTATATTCGTTTTTATCTGATTCGGTATTGTCTGCATTATTATTTCGCAACAAAATATAATTATTTCGCAACAAAATATTATTCCTCACTAGATCAGAATTACTTTCGAAATAGAAACAGTTTTAAAGTGTTTATAGAAATAAACACTAACCTTTATCACATAACTATAACCATATTTAGTTATGAACAAACATAGGAAGAGTTGGTCTGCTGATTTTAATACAATAATAAATTTTTTATCTATCGCTTGTGAAACGCAGAGATCCTCACCATTTAGTAATCATTCATATGTAATCACATCAATATGCTTAATTTGATTATAAGACACCAATTTTGTATCAGTCATAAATATTCACTTATTAAGTTAATCAATCCCGAATTAACATACCACATACCACTTTCCGAACATACATTAATAGAAAGAAATAAAGTTTTTCGACACGTAGGCATTTGAATGTACAAAACATTTTCTATTACATTAATTTGTCACTGAATTTTCTTAAAATAAAGTATGCGTCTATTCTCGCAGACATTTAAGGAATCTCATCACTGCTAAAATTATTTGTTGGAAAATGTACGAAATATTTACTTTTATAAAACTTCTTTTACGGATACTTAATTGAAGGAAAATTGTTTAGAAATGTTTCTTTAGTTTTCCATTTGTGTTATTATTAAGTTATTTAGACTAATGGTCGGTATGGTCTTTAAGCTTATGTTTCATAGATAGACATTTTCTGGAATGATAGTATACAAGCAATTAATCTGTGTTTTTTCAGTCACCTATCCTGAAAAACACCAGAATAATAAAATCACTGTCCAAAACAACGCATATTTTTTAAAACATTTATTCATTAACTTATGAGGAGGAAAAATGTATAATTAATTTCACGCTGACAACGGCGAATCTTCCTGGTTGAATAATTTGAAAAATCATTGTTAAAGATACCACGGATGTTACTTTTGTCGTCGAAATTAAATTGATTTAAATCTATTTTTAATACATGTTTGGAAAAAAACAATCTTGTGTTATCTTGGCTACTTAACTAACAAAATTTTTATATACACACACGCATATATATATATATATATATATATATATATATATATATATATATATAATGCTCCCTATCTTAGATTGGGCATTTCGGAAGTGATATACAAATTACCATTAGCGTATGAAGCGATGCTCTTTGTGTAAACAATTTGAGCTTAGGTACTTGGGCAATGTCAAAACATGTTAATTCACTGCCCGCATAGCAGCAGCCGTATAGCGCAAGGGTTAGAAGCTCGGACTGTCGCTTGAGAGATCAGGTTTCAATCCTGGCTTGAGGTAGTTGCTTGCTTAACCGCATTGATGAACTGTGAAACAGCGAAACGGTACGGTTAAACGCATATTGTGGAATAAAAAACATGAAACATATAAGTTAAGTGTAATTATTTATATTTAGACTATAAAATTTCGCATGATCATAGGATGCGTAAAAAATAAAAAGATGAACATAATAAATCCAATTGATCTTGCAATATTATTTTGTTTTTAGAAACATTTTTATTTACACAATATTGTCGTTACTGTTTTACATTTTTTGTTTTTGATTATTTTAAAACACACATTATATATATATATATATATATATATATATATATATATATATATATATATATATATATATATATATTACATGGCGGTCACCACTTATTAAGGCCCAGAGGCCACTCAGGGATAAGGGTTATTGCGTATAAAGTTATCCCAGTCAGCCATAGAGTATCGAAATACAGTACGGTGGAGAGGTACGTCTGAAGACTTATTACATTTCATTTTTATCTTAACTGCTACAACAGAGTGGTCGTAGGATCCCAGAGGAGATAGAACGGAACATGAACATAGCTCAGGGGAAGTTGTGAGGAAAACTCTAGAAGGCTTGCATACTGACCGGTAGTATCGGGCACACGGTAGGTTCGTGAACAATCTGAGTGAGGTCATAGGCAGTGGCAAAATCATGACAGAAACTCCCCTCGTGATCGCTTTTATTCGAGTGGGTCAGCCATTCCACATTATGGACATTGAAGTCACCACAAATGTGAATGTTAGCCGAAGGATGAGCAGACAGGATGTGGTCAATGTTCTCAGATATGCTCTTAAAGATAGTAACCCCACTGTTGTGGGGGCAATAGAGGGCAAATATAAATGCAGTGGTGTAAGCTAGTGCAACCCGGAAGCACATATAAGGTAAATTAGGGTCTTCTCTGGAAAACCACCTTTGATGTAGGCACATGGAAAGCCACCTTTGATGTAGGCACACACACACACACACACACACACACACACACACACGCATATATATATATATATATATAATTTATATACTATTTATATACTATTATAACCAGGTAAGTATTTTTCATTGCTTCCCGCTACTCATCAATTTTAGAGATTTTTCCGATGATCAGCTAGGTATGACTATGAGATTATATAAACATCAATCATCTGTGCGAAGTAAATTATTGGCCCTTTCATTAATGAAGTAATGGGTTTAAAACATAAGATTATTTACTATCACATATATGATATAATATATACTTGTTATTGTTACACTAACTTAGTCGGTTCAATAAAACAAAATAACCATTTCGGCAAGTTATAAATAAGGAGAATTAAATTTATCACAAAATTGCCAGTTGCTACTAATGTACTCTCTGTCATTATAGTGTTATTAAAATACCTGTTCACACCGCAATATTAGTTAAATCTACTTTTAGGGTACTATTTCAGTTTTTATTATTTTAGAATATTTATACACATGCACTTGAATTTTGTTGTTAATAAATACCCAGATTTTCTGATTTCCTATGAATCCTTATACTTGAAGATCATTTATGAATAAAATCAATTTCTAAATACAATCAGCCATTGACATACATGACAATACATGTCCTTCTTTAATGATTCTTGAGTCATTTTGTTAAATTCTATTCAAATATTCTTTCAAATCAATGTCATATATTGTTTGTTTTCAGATACCTCAAACATTTTTAGATTTTTATTATGAGTCAGTTTATTGCCAAAATAGCAAATCATAGAAATGCCACTAAATGAATATTACTCGTATTTTACATACTGTTAAATAAAGGTCCATGTCTAATGTTTAACGAATTCCAGTTTGGACCAATAACAATACAAACAATCACCATCAATACTACTGAGTTCTTTTAACTTTTATGTAAATTTTCTTCACGCTCAACATCTACAATTAATTCTATGTATATTTCTGATTTCCACAATTTTTATCAGATTAATCTCAATAAATTTCACAAAAAGAGGTCAAACAGCTAGTAATTAAAACCTCATCAGCCACTTCATCAATTTCTTCCGGATTAACTTATTTAATTTATCATTAAGTTGGCCCACAGCTGATTCTTTGGACTTGCAATTATTATTTTGATCATCATTAGGCTCGAAAGTACAATATCCCAATACAATGGCACATAACGATATTTATTTAAAACAAAAATATTCATTAGTAAACGTATAGCACAATTTTTCTAATAAGCATCACAAATTCATGTCTCTTGACATTTTTTACATATTCAAATTCTAATATTATTCATGTACCAAAATGGTGTTGTATGCTACGTAAAGCCCAAAACGTATTTATGTTGCAATTGTAAATTATTGCCTTCTACATTTATGAATTAGTCGATTGGTGCAGATTGTGTCAGAATGTCAAAGATCGATTACAGTATACCAGTTTCTTTAAATCATAACGATTCACTTTCTTACCAAATTATGTTTTGATCTAAAATTACTCTTTAAAACCAATTATTGAAAAATATGCAAACGTGCTGTTTAATTATACCTCATTGGAAATATATTTCTATTGATATAGAAAGCAGGAATTATCTGAGCCTAACAATAGTTTGACGCTTGTTTCCACTTTATCTAAGAATTTTTGTATTTTGGTTTGTAAACAAAAGACGTATGCTTTTATCTTAGCAAATCCTTATTTTCAGTAAAAGTTGCGTCTGACTTGCACTCAGAATATGGCAGCACATATACCAACAGATGAAACCATCTCTTAATACGACCATAAATTAAACAGATTTGATCAGCTGTTGATATCTGTGTTGTAATAATCTGAATGCATGCATGAGAAAGTTTTATGATAGATCAGAAATTGTCCAGGTAACAGCAGAGGCTTTATGTCTACTAACCAGAAATTATATTAGGAAGTAATCAATATGATGCAAAGATTGCTACACGAGTTTTAATCTATCTTGCGTTCAACTTGAATGGCCCGTTGCTGTGATAAATCGTGACTTATAAGCTAACATTTACAGCAAACGAACTCATACTAATTTTATTTTCACGATTTTGTGATATCGATTTAATCAGGTTTGTTTTGTACTTATCACTTTGATGATTTGTTTTCTTAATGGATACGTATCGGATTCGCTTAAATACTTTGATCGCTTTTTGGTAATGTATGGTGACAGACATGAACTCTCGACTTTTTCCTATCAATCTTCCTCTGTTAAATATAGCTGAGCATTTAACTCACTATTCTAGCTATTTTAGATGGAGAACGGTAAAGTATTATAAGGATAAAAGAGGTTCTTGAAATAAAGGTAAAATGGTGCACGACTAGATAAAGTGCGAAATCGATTTTCTCATATCCAAATAATTTATGATACTATATTTATTATATATAATCTGAATTAATCAACTTTTCTTTCTCTAAAGCTTTTCCTATTATGCTAAATCATACAAAATACATGTTAACACATTCCTCAATTTTGGGATTACGTTATATTTGAAAACTCATTTTAATTGTTCTAATTGGTGTCCAAGGTAATAATGAATAGAATGAATAAAGATAAAAATAATGGAACATTTCATTATAAGCAGGAGAAAATATTAAAACAGACAATAATAGTAAATTGTAGTTAATGAGTAAAAGATAGAGTAAATAAAATATTGCGAGGAAAACACAATCTAATTTTTCATCTTTTACGCTTAAATGTTTAATTAGCTTTGCAAATCACATTTTCCCGATTTCAAAACATTTAACACAAACTCAATAAGTTACACGAAGATTCACAGTTTTCTAAAAGAGAGTATTAGAACATTTCAGAAAAATGCAGCCGAGTTAACTTGTAAACTTCTAGATGAAAAGTAATGCTTTACGTTTAAAGGAAATCGTTATTTCCCTACAAATTAGTTCAAATCATAAGAGGAGGCCAAATGTAGTCAAAGTGAGCCGTTTCGCTGTATCAGTTCTATCGAAATTCATTAAACTACATTTGATTTGTCCCCACATATACGTATACACATGTATGCTACAAATCATACACTGTTCATTTTTCTGACAATTCTCCATTATTCTATAATTATTTATAGCTATCTCACTTATTTTATAGTTACGTTTTGCGAAGTGTAATGTATTTAAGCACTGCACACAATGGTTTCATTATTATCATTATTGACTCAGAGTTTCTCTTCGGGAACGGTAAAAATCTCAGAATTTTATAAATTAATCGTTAATAATATGGATTAAATGACTAAAAATGGGTTGATAAAAAACAAAGCAAACCCTATTTAACGCGGTTCGTTAGTTTAAATGATGACGACTGAATAGCTGGATCGAATAAGAAAAAACATTCAAGCTTCTTGCTATTTCTCTGATTTACTTGACAAGACAAAGAATAGAGTATAGTAAAATATATTTTCTTAACCCATGAGTTTTCGATTTTTATACCAGTCCTCGAAGGAAAAATATTAGCAAATATTATAAAAGGTTTGCACCTAATTTGTTAAAGATAATAAACAGAAAATTAAATAAAATGTTTTAAAAGTTTTTAAATCATTTCAGCTAATAGAATAAGGGAAATTGGATATTGATGTAGCAAAAAAAGGGATATTGAATTTCAAATCAAATGTGTATGCTAAATCTTGGTATTCGGCAGGTAAAAAGATCCAACGCGTATTCGTTGGATTTATTACAATACACATTCATTACGCGTATTCGTTGGATTTATTACAATACACATGTACGGTATATTAAATGTAAAAATAAAAACAGCCTGTTTCGATGTGTTAATAAGCTTGTATTTGGGGTATTTTTTTTGTATTTATTTATCATTTTATCAAAACGATAACCTCTTGAATAAAGTGAAGCAATATTTATAAATCTCTTGAACGTTCGTTTTGTAGGAAGATTTACACTCTGGAATGGACGAATAGTCAGTTCTCAGCCAATGAGATTTGACAGAATTTGAGAAGGGAGAAATCATTTTTGGAATCGGGAAATAGAAAGATTATGGTATGTCTATAACTATATGATACAGATAATAAGGGTGCAGCCCCATATATGTCCAAAATATGGTGTCAGGGAACGGTAGGAGCACTTTTTTTTAGAGGGAAAAAATAGCAACTACGTCCACTATAGATGGTTGCAACTGTGATGTTTTTTGTTTTTTTTTTACACGGTGGTCACCACATATCAAAGCCCGGAAGCCACTCATGGATAAGGGTTATTGCAAGTACAGTACGTTAGTGTGGAGATTTGATGAAGTGTTTACTTAAGGGGGCGGTTCATTAGGAATTTGTTAACGTTGGACTTGAAGACATCCAAGTTGTAGTCAGGTGGGAAGCAGACAGACGGACCAGAGTTACTCCTAGGATGTAATGTAGGATTATACTATAACGAAAAAATATGTGTAGAATGGCGTCTAAAAGTTTCATGAGATAGTAGCTAATAATGTGGACATAATAAATGTGTATGTGGCATTTGTTAGTGCAATGCTCGTATACATTAATAAAAAGACTTATATTATTAAATGTTTTCATATTTTATATCGTCAAATCATTATATGCTTTGAAACACTATATTATATATGTGTGTGCGTGCGTGTGTGTGTGTGTGCGTGTTTTCTAATCAAAGTCAAGAATAAATGCCATCTGATTTTTTTAGTTTGATTGTTGTAAGAGAATTTGGATTCTTTCGTTAATTCATTTAACTTATTAACCATATTCATATAATTTTGTTTTTCTAAAGCTCTAATTGCATTGTACAACTTTTGAAAACGGTCATGACTACATGGGGTGTCTCATAAGAGGTACTACACTCCCGCCTCAAAAAGATCTAATTCTTAAGAATATAAAATATAAAATTGATTATTATGAAATAGTAAAATAAATTGAATTAAGAATATAAAGACAGTTATAGTTTATGAATTAATTGTTTTGCAGACTGTTATACTCATCTTCTATAGTTGTTTTACCACGTTTCGCTCAACACATCCTTATGTGATTAACGACGATGGGATAATAGTGCTAAGTCTTGTAAATAATCCCCAGTAGTTGTTTGTCTCAATACACAGGCCAGAGCATTAGTTAGGAAAAACATGTTGAGGCAACAACTATGAAGATAATGATAGTAGTCCGCAAAAAAAAAAAAAAAGAATGAATGCTCAAATCATAAAAGTTCATCTCAAAGGATTCCAAAATTAAATTAAAACTAGTTATAGCATAGTTTCGAATTCAGAGAATGGTACTGAACTCTATTAGCAATAGATAAAATTTGTTTAATTAATAAATATTTTAGTTATGCTGAAACGAAGTAAATCGTTTGAACTCTTAAATCCTTTTATATATTTATTACTTATTTACATAGGAATCAGTGATATATCTTAAAGAAGACTAGTCACGTGATATATCACATGTACTTACGAGCGAGAAGTAGTAATATTGGATATATTTTATCACTGAATATCGATTTAAAAATAGTTCATTCATTTTCATATGAACGTTCCTATCTTGATGAGTTCTTTTTTTTAACAATTAGCACTAATTGTAATGAGCTAATTTTCTCTTTTCAAATTTGCCAGCTGATCAAAAAATTGAATTCATTATATAATTGAACTAATTGGCTTTTAAAAAACTGATTGAATGAGAAGAGAGAATGGAAATTTTAATTAAGGAAATAATTGTTTTGCGATCACCCTCCTCAAATGTAAGTGTGTTTTTAAATATATGCTCTTATGAATACATTGCTTATCTCAGCATCAGATGATTTAGGCGATCTGACTATTGGATGCTAAGGAAAGGATGACTTATTTTGGACTGGATTATTATCACGTTAAATACGCCGAAGAGCTGAGAAAAAGGAGTAAAGGGTAGCCACGTACTAATACGGCATTGATCCAGTGCGGGTCGAAACGTTTTTTTCTATAAAATATCTAGAGAATAGCAGATTAACATGTGGTCCCCAGCTGCATGAATATCCAAGTCAGGGAAGATAGTATAGTCCCATATATTTCTAAATCCTATCTGGTCCAGATCAGGCTCAACATTGCTTAACTCCGGTGGTATAATGCGAACAGTTGTGTCAAAGCGATTATGTTATATATAGTAACGTCATAGAAACATGAACAGGCATTAAATGTCTTCACAGCTTTTTCATATCAACCGAGGTTCGCTTTGATAATAAATCCGACACACTGTTGACGACTTCCGCAACACCAGCAATTTTGTCGAGATGAGAAATTGTCTGTTCGGTTTTACGAGATGCAGACTCTCAAGAAAATAATCCATCATTTTGAGCGGCTTTGGTCTATTGTAAATATAGTCAGAACCGCTCTCGCCGGGGAATACCAACAACAAGTTCATAGCTATTTTTGTACAAGCTAAAGTGCTCTCTCAGAAAAGCTGGCTAAGCAATCTTTTTGCCTTGTACCATACTTAAATATGAAGCGAGTTGTCGCAATACGGAGGAAAACGAACACTTACTCACCTGAAAACGCATTGGATGGTTGCGCGTAGGATAATCATTTACCATAAAAACGAGAACTTGTCTTCAGCATGACAGGCTTTTATAGTTTGAACTGATTTGTAGACATGAGCGACTCTGCATGTGTTCATACAAACTGACTTTAATGAAAACGTGTTTAAATAGAGGCTGACTCAAATATTAGATAACTGAAAGAGAACGTTGCAGTAAAAAGTTTTTACGATGTTTTTTGAAGAGGACCCCCTTCTGAAATTGGAATCGTAAACTTATTACATCTGCGTTCTACGTGTCTCCGTTATTGCACGTACATATAAACTGTATGTTTATAACATTCAACGGTACTTTTAGTAAACCCAGGTAACAAAAAAAAAGATTCATCGAGCGAATTAAGTTCCAGAGAAAGAATCAATTGTCTGGATTGATGATATCGTGGCATCATTAGCACTTATATTCCACAATTATATTTTGCATCAATCCGTCTGTCTGAAATCGAAACTAAAGAATTTTAGACTATTGTACTATTGTAATATATTTCAAGGCTCAAGCCAATTGTAATGAAGAATGTAATCGATGTTCTCTGGTCATGATACGATTTGTTACGAAACGGGGTGTCTGCATACTGGAAAAAGCTGAATGACATAGCGATAGTTCAGAAAACAGGTAACTATAAACAAGGGGACCAATCAGTGTACATGTTATATCGTCGTCTATGTAATGTTCGTTGCGTGTGTGTGTACATTTTAACATATAATAAACAGATATAAATATCTTCAACAGCACTTCAACAAACGGGGCAGATAGAACTATCTTTGCTTATCCAGACAAGGGAAGGTCATACTTTTTTAGTGGGAAGCATCGCTGTATTATTACAGATGCTTTCCTGAAAATGTTAGACATTTTCTACTCCGACAACTAAGTAAACAATTTTTTTCCACGTTTACATTTATTACTGTTGCGACTTTTTTGTTCTGGGGTTGCGCGCTATTCCTTTTTCAGGGATTACATATTATTGTCTTTCCTATTAAATGCTGTCTATAGTTGAACGATTCCTAACTAGTTGAGAACTTGCCTGTCCTGCCTACTCTTTCCAACTCGTTCACTCAAGACCCTCTAAGTCCTAACTCTGCCTGTATATATTCAATCTAATTCTTTGTGCTTACGTCATTTGACCACAAAAAAACTTTACAAGTGACTTATCGGTCACATTTCCTCTGGCCCAATTTTATTTTGTTATACCATGCTCTGAAAACCTATTTTATGTCTACTACATTCTTTTCTATTAAAACATTTTTTTATTTGTCTAAAATTTATTCTTGTTATTGCTTATAGCATCTTGTCAATTTAAATTTCTAAACGCCATTTAACTATATTTTTCTTTGAATTGAATTTTCTCTTTAAAACACATCTAATTCAATATACACGATAATACGTTTTTGGTTCAGATAATTTGGCAATACTTCGAGTGTACTAACCTACAACAGACTTTTCCAGTCATGAATTCCTATTTTTTAGAGGGTGAGTTATTGTAAAACTTGTCAGCGTTCATAAGCATACACGTATTTCCTCCTCCTTTGTTAGTTAGTGTATTATTTGTTTATTGTTATCTCACTGGCATTTCCATCTCATGTGGAGGTAATGTAGTAAAAGTGTCAGAAATCGCCATTAAAAATTCGTGATGAAAAATTAAATAATTAGACTTACTATCTTTCGAAGCTTATAGCTACTTGGAAAATGTAAGTCAACCCCTCATGTTTTTTCAATATAAGGAGCAAAAACCAAATTTTTAAATAATAACAGGTTTAATAGCAAAATATGCAATTTTTTTAATAGGTTTTATTTAAAAAAGATTTCAAGAAAATCAACGGATTTTAACTTACTTCGAATATAATATATATATATATATATATATTAAAAAATCACTAAACTATAAAATACTATTCAATGGGTACTTCCATTCTTCATTGTTAAGGATTCATCCATATTTATATTTTATATTCCATGTCCTTTTTAAATAAAATAGTGTGTTAAGCAAGGATTAAAAAATACCGCGACATGAGATGCTTCACAACATTTATTCAAGTTGTGAAGCATCTCATGTCGCGGTATTTTTTAATCCTTGCTTAACACAAACGTCGCCTGTTCTTCGAGATGAGAATTCGGTGGCCTTAAGCGCCAGAATTAATCTCTTTTTCTATAGCTGGCTGTAAACAAAAATTAGTCATATGGGCCATCGTAACTTGAAAAATGATCACATTTCACTTATCAGTTTTTGCCGTTAAAAAATTCCACTCGACCGATTTTCCATTTTGTTATTCTCTTAAAGAAATACATGTTTTTTATTTAATATATTTTATTTCTTCTTTATGGGGTGATTTTTTAAATCTAAAAAAAAACATTGAATGAAGCAGAAAAAATTATAGGTATTCAATCTTTTCAGGACAAAATTTAAAAAAAATGTGAGGTTTCACTTAAAAACAATCAACGTGTTTTTTTTTAAAGGTTGTAAACTTTTGACTTTACAGGTAAATTTGCAACAAAACTGTACTTTTTTTGTTTAAATCAAATTATTCTATTTAATGATCTTTTATCTTCAATTTGTGATATATAAATCTGAGATGAGAAAATTATTTTCATTTTTATAGACATTTCAAAATGGGGGGTGCATTAAAAAAACGTTTGTCTAGAATATTATGTTCAGTTTATTTGAAAGAGCATAAAATTGCACATTAAACCTGCAAATATTGTAAAAATTGAAACAATAGAAAAATTTTGATAGATTTTTAAATTGAAAAAAATGAAAAGAATTTAACTCGTAAAATTCAATTCATTTTATTACTTAAAAAATGGTTACATGAGCGCGCACAGACATTTTGTAAACACTTAAAAAATATTTCTATTATTTTTCAAAAAACTTTTATAGGTTATTTTGGAAGTATATTCCATGAAGAAATTAAACACACCACTTAAAAAAAGAAATTACGGTTTTGTGTATTTTAATCGCAGTTTTGTGTTAAGGGTGTCACAAATTCCCCCAAATTCTGGCACACCTAGTAATGTAGTGTAAGTTTGTTAGTTATCCGCCAAATTCGACGAAATATGTGACCGGAAGCAAAATATATTGTAGCAGTAATAAAACAATATGTAGCATAATTTTAATATTTTATATTTAAATTATATTGAAAATGTGTGCATAAAAATATAACCGTTCTCTTGATAATATTTAAAGAATTAACAATTTATAAATTTAAAACATATTTCTCCAGAAAATTAACACAATATAAAAATACAAATTTAAGTTTAAATATGAAAAGGTACAACAAAAATATGTTCATTTTACTAAATTGAAACAGTGTAGCAAGCATCTTCACTCAAGTTTAATTCATGTGCAAAATAAAGTTAAAACTGAATATAAATATAAAAGCACCAATATAATTTCAATAAAATGTCATCTGGAATTAATTCAGTTAATCCTTATATCTTTCAATAGCTTCAACTTGGCCGACTCCATCGATACATATCAGTAATAATAGGATGTTATGTAGTGTACCCCGAATAAATTTAATTATTTCCTATTTCTCTTACAAACAATGTACGCATTTCAACGGAGAATATTTTGTTTTAATTGAAAATGAAACTCGATGAGTATTACTTGAAAAAGAGGCAATTTACTAAGAATAGTCTAACTCGCTTTCAAGAGCTACTAACTCGACTATTCAGGGTAGCTTGAGATCACAGTTTATAGATAGCAAAAGAAAACATAAAAATACAACAATTATATACGTTACGCAACATTTATTTATATACGCAATATACATTCTGAATGCTTAAATGTAACCCATTGTCATTTGCAGTTGTGACCGCTCATAGCATTAACATAAGTCCAGACTTTCAATAACAACACTTTACATAAACAGTATAATCGGAGAAACATGTTTATTTACTCGAGCCACAGCCAAACAATGTTAAGTGAGTATCGTGATATTATGTAAGAAAAATGTAATCGTTTATCTGAAAACAAATATTGATAGAAAAATGTTCAAATACGTTTTTTATTAATGCCGTAAGAAGATTTTTCTTTTAAGAGCATTAGTGCAAAATGCTAGTATTTGAATATTTTTCCATATCAAAATAATCAATTTTCCAAAGAAATTTAAACGCAATAATTGTCAATGTGAAATGACAGTATACGAATAGCAAAATAAAAGTGAAAACAAAAAAATTCGAATACATCTATAGTCAATCGAGTTAAAAAATCAACACGAAGATGGCTTCAGAACTAAAACAAAATAATTCGTAAAAATGAATACCACTTTAACTATAACGGATGAATAAGTAGTTAATTTTATCGCTATAATATTATTAGTCATATTATTATTTGTCATCGATATAAAGAGAACAATATATTAAGATTATTCTTTTACAGAGCACTGAACGCTAATGAGAAATTTCTTTGACAGAAAAAGTAGAAAATCAAATAAATAATTCATGTGTAAAAAATTAATTGAGGATATGATTTCTTATTTTCTTATCAATTAAATAAATATATTATTTGTATGGTTTCGTTTATTATATCGTTTAATTTTTATTATTTGAATGAATAGTTAATGTCAATATTAATAGAATTATATTACAAACTCAATGAAGGACAGTGTTTGAAAATTATAATTCTAATTTCATTATATAATTATATTTCTTGATTAGCGAATGAAAAGTTATTATTTTTTTCTAGAAAGACTTTTACTGAAAAATATTTTCGGATCGGAATTCGGTTGAAATCCCATTATTTTATTACGAAAACGTACGTATGGTTTACGCAATTGATCGATTAATCATAATGTGATATTGTTTTGTAGAAGATCAATGGTGACTTTAGAGAAAACGACTAAATTTATTTATATAATAATATAGACTGTAATTTTTTAAAAATATTTTATATTTAAACATGATTATATTAATTAAAAACTAATTGATACATGAATTGTTTTGATCTTAAGAGTGACAGCTGTGGTGAAAATACATTTACAGTGGAAATTAAATAAAAAAAACTATAGAAATAAGCCACGACTAAAAAACAAAACAACACCTGTGATAAAATATCCATTACTAGGGTGTGTGATTACTTTATTCATCAAGACATGAAACAAGTTAGCAAGTAGACTATAAATTATTGCTAAACACTTTACAGTCTGGTATTATTAAGCTTATAACATATATATTTAGATATTTTTAGATTAGCGAAACTATAAGATAACAAAAACAAGGTAGACGAAAATGAATTACTGAATATAATTAAGCAGCACATCGCGTAATTAATTTTGTCTGGTAAATCTATAGCTCAGTTATTTGCAAGAGAATGAATGCGTAATATATTAAGACATACGAGATAATATAAAAAAGTAGCTTTGAAGTTGAAGATGAATCGATTACATGATAGTCGAATGTAGATTTATTGTAAGCTGTCCCTTATGAGTTTCAGCAAGAAAATACTTCTTTGCTTCAAGCTCTGTATTGAAAAGTCATCAATATTGACACTGATTATGTTTTTATTGCCTTTTCATTCACAGCAAGACACAGTGCCACTTTGATGTAGGAGGCTTCTATCGGGAACATAAATTACAGGGATATTATGTAGGGAATAAAGTAGTAGCATATGCAACAGCCCAAATGTGACAACAATACTCCATATATGGGCGAATAGTGGCCTTGTATAGGTATAGGATACATTCAGGTATAAGTGACTTTCTAGCATGGTAGAGAGAGCTCATTTTGCTCGAAGCAGCCGCAGAAATGCCCTCCATGTATTTGTTCCAACTCATATTTCCCTGTGAACGTTAAACCGGGGAGTTTGAACGAAGTACTTTTAGGTAATATATCATTAGCCATAGCTATTGGTGGTTGAGAAGATTTCTTGTAATTATTAAATGAAAGAAGCTTAGGCTTGGCAGCATTGAATGTTACAATCCATTTTTGTTCCCATTCCATTATAGACTGGATTTCTTCCTCTATGGTTTTCGCTATTGCCTTGGATATGTGTTCATTCGTTTTCCACTCCTGCCTGCTTTAGAGAGTGGTGCCATCAGCAATTATACCTGTCAGAGGCAGTTTTATCAGGAGGGTTATTTATGAATATCAGGAACAATAAAGGTAAAAGACTCGACTCCCGAGATACACCCGCATTTATATCATTATTTTGACGTATGACCACTGAGGGCAACCTGGATTATTCTCTTATTTAAGAAAGATTTTATTATGTTAAGTATTCGTCCATTAATATTATAGGATCTGCTTTTCATGAGAAGACTATCGTGTCATGCCCTGTCAAAAGACATTGATATATCTACGGCTACTGCCCTACCTTCTTCTGTTTTATCTAGCTCATGCTATATACGTTCGGAGATTACAATTAAGATATCTGCAGCATAGCGAGCTTTCCTGAATTCACATTGTTGATTCAGAGAGAAATTTAGCAACTGTAAGGTGGTGAACTAGAGCTTGATACATTACGGAATCACATATTTTGACGAAACGACGGACGAGACTAATGGAGCGATAATTTAATTGACCACTTTTTCGCTAGAATTCTTATTAAATGGAACCACAGAAGCAGTTTTTCAGCAGTCATGAAATTAAGATCCGTTTAGGTATTTGCTGTAAACTTTGAAGAGAACTGGAGCAATCGCAGCGGAGCATTTTTTAATAGTACAGTCAGGATGAGATCAGGTCTACATGCTTTTGAAATATCTAGATGTTTTTTTTACAGTATTATGTACTTGAGAAGGGGTGATTTTCAGATCAACTAGTGTGGTTTCTGTCCGTAAAGGAAAATCAGGAAGAGAGAGGTTTGCTCGATCCAATGTAGAGTTTGAGGCAAGCCGAAGGGCAAGGATGTTAGCCTTATTGGTTGCGGTGCAAACAATATCATGATTATTTAATAGTTGGGGAATTATTGATTGCTTATTATTTATTACACTGTTGTAGATTTTTCAGGAATCACGAGTTCCTAATTTCTGCACTTCAATGCATTTTCTGGTGGTTTCGGGGCATTTTCTCTTATGCGACCCAACCAGCTACGATGGTAAGAGATTACTCAAGAGAAGGGGTTAAAGAGTGTTGAATTTTAGCTATGGTTAAAAATTGCATAAAAAAAGAGACAAAAAAAGAAGAATTAAAACGATTTAAAATTTTTTTTACAACAAATCCGGGATGACGGCAGATAACTCTGCCAGTTAGAAACAAGAGATGGCGTGGTTGCCGATGTGAAATACAGTTTTCTTTGTAACGGGAAAAAACAAAGTCGAAAATATGAGACAATATTACTGTAAAAGTGATTATTTGGAAATATCTAGTGGTTGTTTAGGCTAGAGTTTTGATCCGGGGAGTCAAACACTAAAGTCGCCCAGGTAAGAAAATATCTGTGAGAAGCTTTGTTCTGTGGAAAGTTACCTGATCGGGATGTATGTGAGAGGTTGCTGATTATTTAATAAGGATAAACCAGGGTGTAACGGGTTGAACGATAATTGCTTAGATGGAAAAACCATGTATGCTCTGACCCACACTACCCTGCATAAATTAGGCTATGCAGAGCATAAACACAATCGAGAGTAAGTTTTGAGCTCAATTTTGGAACCTGGTTGAGGGAGACTACCCACTGACCCACTCACCACCCCACGAAGCTCGTCTGATAAGCAAGAAATCACCAGTAAAAATAAAAAAGAACTCTGTTTGAACACTATCTTAACTATCAGAAAAATAAAACTTGTAATCGATATTTTTATTCTTTTATTTGTAATTCTCCTGTGAAAAACTGCACAATTATTTTCATTTTTCTCTCTTTGTGAATAATTAATTTCATGCGAAAACTAAAGCCAGAGTCAACCTCGGATATTATTATTAATATTATTACTTGCAAGTGAACTAAAGGAAAACAATCTAGTTGAATGATCGGTGCTTGTGCACTTTTGCCATCGTGCTATTTTAAATAGATTTCTTTTAGGTTAAGTTCAAGCTTCACGATATCTTTAAATATCAAATTGTTAGGTGGAAACACAGAATATGTACAAAACACTCTCTCCCCTTCATGCTAAGAATGGCTTTCAAAATAATAATGTTATTATTTTAACATGGTGGCAAAACTGCACAAGTACCTAATGATATTTTTAGCAGAAGAAAGAAGATAGAAGAGATCATCCTGTTTCATTCAGCGTCATATCAACCTTGTCTTCTTGAAGGCGGAAGAGACGACGTCGTAGGACTTTGGTGAATGTTTGAGCCGAACGATACGTTACACTGAGCGTATCGTATAGTATGTGTATATACTTTGATGCTGTCATTTGTCAATGCGTGTGTGTGTGAAGGTGTGTGTGTGTGTGTTTAGAACATTCAAATGTAAATATATGTATAATTCATATAACTATTCCCGAGAATCATTCATTTTAAGATAACGAACACCGTTCTCTAACAAACAATAAATAGATGAGCGTGAAACAGTTCTTCATAAGGAGTGTTATCTTCAATCCCAGTACGCGGTTGTGACAGTAATAACTTTTATGTGGGTGGCGAACATACAAAGAGAGGAATATTTCTTGTATCATAAACTCTGACTTCTGATTCTGTAAACGAAGATAATTTAATTCGAAAGAAACATAAAAAAAATAAAAAACAGGTTATACTTTACACATTACTTTGTGTTCACCTATCTACGTTTCCCTCAGATATTGCGAACGTATTGTCTGATGTCTACTTCTTGTAATATCGCCTAATATGTTCAGGTGGACGTAAAAATGACGACTGGTCACCGAGCCGATCTTTGTTAAATTGACTTCCAACTGACTTGGATTTACTTGTGTATATTGAAATCTATTTGTTAGTTACACACTTTACGAAAATAGGTCAATCTTATTGCTTTTAGTTTTGCTAAATTAAATTCCAAGCGATATATTATTGTAACTCTGTAAATATGTTATTGCAACTTTATAATACTTGATAGATCGGTAAATTCAAAATCTGCGTAATGTTTTAAATATTGTTATTCTAACATTTTTACTCTATTGAAATATTTTATATTTCAATAACATTGTACAGTAATTTGATTGTCTATTTATACAGGCAGTTTCATGGAAACATGTAAAATCCATCCTGCAGGGTTCTCATATACAGCAGCTAGAGGAATAACGGATTATCATTGGGAAGTTGAAGAAAGTAATAATAATATTGATAATTGTAATTATAAAGATAATTTATAATATTCATTACGGCATAAACACGCTAAGACTTCAATTATCATTAGATCTTCAAAGTTAAGTGACGTCCAGCATTATCACTACCAAATGGGTGACGATTTCGGAATAATTGGCGCGTATATGATGCGGTAATGATACCAATATGCACAAAACTTTGCTAAACGCTTGCGAAACAAAAGGCAGGTATATATGCATTTTAGGACTGCTTGGGAATTTAATATTCCTTAGAAACCTGCTCTGTCAGCAACACTAGGGATGACTACAAAACTGAGCTTACAAAAGTGGGCTGATAAAATATTGGTTGAAGTTAGAATGCAATTCTGAATGCGCCTTTTAAATTCATGTGGTGTTTTGACAGATCATAAGTTAAATAGAAACATTAGTAATTAAAAAAAAGGATTCATATCTATTACACGTGTATTATTGAGAGAAGCTCCAGACGTTTCTAATTAACCCTGAATATGATCTTTAACTGATCAGAATCAATCTAGGAATGAATAGCATCTGTTGCTTGCAGATTATTTATAAAACACAAGCTGTAACTATGTGACTTTTCGATTTGTTTCGTAGTTTTTAAACTATATTGCATTTTGTTTTGTTTTTTTTCCAACTTATTATTTTTAATTTTGGAAAATATGATATTTAATGCGCCATTTAATTGATACGGTATTGTTTGATCATTCAAATATTAATTGAACATAATTGTTATAAAACTATAATTGATTTATGACCTAAAATAAAATATATTTGTGATAATAACAGATTAGAATGAGGTATTACAAAATAGGCTTGCTGAAATCAATTGTTAATATGTTAGAATTGTTTGTATTGACATTAAACATATAAAAGCTAAAATCATATTCTACAAAGTAAAGCAATCAATGTATAAGTTTAATACATGCTTTTAACTTATAAGCTAATACAATGTGCTTTCTCGCCATTCTCTGCAACGATTCTTTTATAAGCTTTCTACTAGGAGCCAACATACCAGATCTTACACCTTTAGAATAAGTCATCTTAAGCTGAGAATAAGAAAAAATCACACGTAGCAACATGTTACTGTTGCGATGACCCTTTCTCAGCTAATTTAAATCAAGAAGTTGAAATATAAACACTTTTATGAGAAAATCAAGAATCGAGATTAAGAAACTAAAAACATGCAAACATACCGCAAGAGAAAAGAAGAAAACTTCTCAACTTCAAAGGTTTTTACAAATACTTGAGATAAAATAATGCACTGAAAGACACGAAAGGAAATAATTTGCAATGAAAATATAAAATGACACAATAATTGTATTAACATGATACAACTCAAAATTGCAATGAAATATAGGCAATACAAAAAGAACGATTGGTGACGAGATATGACGGAAAAAGGAACAGTTAGAGGTAAAATAGGCGACAAAGAAGCAGAAGAGGAAAGCAGAGTTAGCGATGGCGTCAGTGAATAACGCGTAAACTGACATCTAACTAACACGGAGGTTTGATTAGAGTCGTGCAGGGAATAAGCGCTCGTTGTTCGTAGAAATCTGATTATTAAACTGAAAGCGAGAACAAACAGATCGTTGTCAATTGAAAACGGCGCAAAGCTTTCAGGCAAACATTTGCCATTGTACCTCAAAGGAAATAGGGAAAACAACGCATGTGAGTACAAACCCCATATGTGTGTGTGTGTGTCTGTGTGTGTATGTGCATATTAGTGCATCAAATAGTAGATGTGTTTTTACAAGTTTGTTTACATGGTTATCCACCATTTCAAATACTAATATCCTAGTCTACCATTTAAGGTTTTATACTCGTTCATATATATATATATATATATATATATATATATATATATATATATATATATATATATATATATATATATATACTTGACTGGCTTTATTAATTCTTCCGTATAGGATATTTTAAATATTGGGAATTTATTTTGATTTATTAATGTATGAAAAATAATGTCAAGTAAATCAAAATAATCTTATTAAAAGAAATCTCATTTTTAAATTGTAAAGTCACTTATGTGTTCCACCCAGTATATTAGAATGACGAATACATACCTTGAATTAAAGAAAATCTACTGCTCATGTAAATTTACGTATAATATTGAGGAACAGTATTATGGATATTAAAAAAAAATTCATATATTCACCACATCTTTATTGTTCCAGAGCTACAGAAAACAGAAGGAAGCAAAGAAAGGAGAAATCTACTACCAACACTGCTCCTTCTGCCTCTTCCACTGCCCAGTTGACCACCCACACATGCCCCTACTGCAATAAAGTCTGTGGGTCAAGGATCGGCCTCCACAGCAATCTGAGGACCTAGAGATCATCGACGGGAGAACAATCATACTCATCACGAGTGATTGCCGATGAAGGTAGTGGTAATTGTTCCATATATTTTATAATTGCAGACAAAATTATCTTTACTTGCTTCAGTTTGAACCTGCTTGACTAAGAATCAAATACATAAAATATGAAAAGAAAAGAACGCGATTTCTATAACTAAAATACGTCTTAGCTGACCTAATATTTATTTTCAGGTGTAATGCCTTTCATAAAATGTTCGCTTAAAGACCCAACCGCCTATCATAATGAACAATCGTAATCCAATGGTCAGGCAAAAAAAAAAAAAATCATAAATGCTTATTGAAGAAGGTTGAGTTGTTTCTGTAAAAACTTAACTAAGGACGCAACTTGTTATATATATATATATATATATATATATATATATATATGCTAAGACATCTTATGTAAAAATATATACCTGTTTTTATGAGAATATACAAAACTATAATACCCCAGTGCAGATTACAATAAATGAATTTAATAGCACTTCTCTAGATGTGAGAAAATTGAGGTTCCATAGCTTTTTCCGTGTAAAATGCTATCAATAGATCTGATTGAATTGGACAGCTTAGTCGATCCAAGAAGCCGACAGACTGACCGACCAGTTAATCGGCTATTGTGTCAATCACGCGCACTGTGACCTTGCTTTAAGTGTATGACTACTGCGAAAAGATTAGAACATTCGCTGGCGTTTTATGCAATCTAAACACGTGAAGGTATTTTTAGTTTTATAAGATTATTCACCGATTTCTGAAAATCTCACTCTAAAAATTATTGATTGCGCGATTTATTTTATTAGCACTTAATCAATGATAGCCTCTAATATGCCATCTGTTTCACACACAAAACCATCATAATATTAGATTCTTCAATAAAATACACCGAATTTCACCAACATATTCGTTGATATGTGAAAGTTCAAAATAATCTATATAAAACCCACACCTTTAATTATAAAATAATCTATATAAAACCCACACCTTTAATTACAAATAAGATTTTCTTTTACAAATCTCTGTGTACAACTCTGTGTTTATAAATAGATAGAACGTCTAAAATGTTCGTTCTTGTTTGTCGGAGTTGTTCATTGTTCACGTTTGTTTATCAAGTTTTTAACCGAATGCAATTGCAAAAATATGGGTACGTGTGTAAATAATCTGAGTCATTATGATTTCACGTATTCATCATACAAATGCGATTTTTGTATAAGACTATGTACTTAGAATTTTAGATCTGCTATTGGATCATTCATAGCGTACGACGCATGCAACTACAATCAGATCTAAGTGTTTTGTTAGATTTCATTTAAAAAGAAAATGATGTTCTTAAAGCTGTACTATACCTATATTTGTGAACGTGATAAATAAAACGCAGTCTTGACAATCTTTTATTTACTCTATTTAATTATACATTTGTTTATGCAAAGTAATAAGAATCCTGTAGACTTCTGCTCTTAGTTTTCATTTTTATCGACATTTCATTTTCTACAATAAAGTAAGCCATCCTAGTACAATTTATGTATATCGAGTATGAATGCTGGCTTCATAGCATTATAATAAAACACCTTAATATAAACTATTGTTTATTTAGTAAATTTTGCTCAAAGCGAACGTGTCTTTGATACTTTGTTAAGATTGTGGTTGTAACTGAATTCGTAATAATAGGAATTGTTAATTAAGCACTAGTAAATTAAGATGCGATTCGGGGAAATGTTATGTAATCTAATTAAAAGAAAAATATAACCCTTTTAAAATTACTTTGAATTTTCTTACTGTTACCATGTCCACGGTATAGCTGGAAATGTCTTCTCCATTATTAAATCATTTCTCTCTAATAAGGCCACAAGAGTTATGGTTGATGGGCAGAAATCAGAAGCTCACAGTGTTAATGCTGGAGTCCCTTGGGGTTCCAGCTGGAGTCCAACTCTCTTCCTTATCAGCATCAATGACCTTCCAAATCACATCCTAAGATCATTTGCAGACATATATGTTGGCGACACTACCATCTATGGTAACACACCAAAAGCCGTAAATGACTAAGTTCTCTTTGACTCCTTCTCTTCTGATCTTAATCACGTGGTACAATGGGGAAAGAGGTGGCTGATTAGTTTTAATGCAGCTGAATCAAAGCTTCTATCTTCACATCATTAACGCTCAGATCACCTGTTTGGCATCAATTGAAAGGAATACCCCTCGTATTGGGGGTCCCCATGTTTGACAAGCTTCTGGGTCTGACCTTTACTCTTAATCTGAAATGGAACACGTACATCAAATCCGTTGCCAAGGTCGCTGGAATAATGGTGGAATCCTTTTACCGCTCCAGCAGATACATAACTGCTGAGGCAATTCTCTACTTATACAAGAATCCGGAACGTCCGAGGATGAAGCACTGTTGCACATCTGGGCAGGAACTTATTCTGCCTTGACAGAGTACAAAAAACACTTCGTAGCCTAGTAGAAATACCTCTTTCTCTTCCTTGCAACTTCTTTCTCACAGAAGAGACGTCTCTGCTTTATCATTATTTTCATGGAAAATGCTCGTCTGAGCTTGAATCTAGGATCTGTCGTCGCTGAACTTTCACGAAAAACACTCGTCTTATTGAAACCACTATCAATAATCTCCCTCCACTCTATATGGACCAAAACCTAAACGTATATTTCATGAACAAAGCTGTTTTATCGGAACTGCACTCCTGTGAAACTCTCTCCTGTTTGCTTGATTTCCAGCTGACTACAATATAGTCGTCTTCAAGTCCAACGTAAATAAGGTCTTTGATGAGCCGCCCCCTGAAGTAATCTAATTTACTAAATTTCCATTACTAACGATTACTACAATATTGTTCTATTAATTACTGCACATTCATTAACCCTTATACTCGAGTGACCTCCGAGGCTTGATAAGTTGTGACTGCTATGTAAAATAAAAATAAGCACAGTGCGTAATTACTAGTTGAAACATCTATATTTATTCATTTCAATTAACACTATAGATTAATCTGATATTCTATTATGGAAACACTAGAAAATCCTATACACACCGATGAAGACAAAATATATAACCTGTTTTAGAGTTTAGTGGTGTAGGATTATAAAATTCTGCCCTATGAATTGCTAACATTCAGTATGTTTATTCTTGCAGACTGAGTTTTCAGTGTTTTACTGAAACAAATATATAGATGCAAAATCTACAAAATATATAGTGCAAACTGAAATAATTAGTATAATACACATACACATATACACACACACATATATACACACACATATATACACACACACACATATATATATATAATTTATTTATACAAACATTGATGGCTACATATATATATGTTTCTGTAATCACCTGTTATTGGGGGAGATTACGTCTTTAGGCCAAGAATTTCCCCCTCGAAAACTGGAACTCGAGATACAAAAACATTTTCTTATATCACGTACAAAATTAGAATCTTGTCATAGAATAGGGGTGGGGTTGGCTGGGGGAGGATAAGCAGGGATATGACCTCTGATCAATCTATTTATCTCAGGCTTTTATTTTTCTCATCTTAACTTCGGTAGGGGCAATTTTTATTTTATTTTTTTCTTTTTATAACCTAAAAACTAAGTATCTACTCTCCGGTGAAGCATTGTAAATTATTTGAGAAGTCAGGGAATATGTCGCCTATAACCAACGGTCAAACTTTAAAGAGTCAGCAATTCCAAACGGCCACCGTATGAACAAAATGATATTTCCGATTTTCACACACGCATATTTCGGAAGTATACATGCACACAAATACACACACACATACACACACACACAAATACACAGGGTGGAGGCAAACCTTTTGTATATTTCCTTACACATACACACAGAAATATAAAATATACAACTATAAGAAATAAAAAAATATAAAAGCCTACAATATAGTGCATACATGTATAAACATATTGACTCACATACATCTGCTTACATATATGCATAAATATACACACATACATATATATCTACACATCCATATTTACACTAACATAAATACATACCCATACAATATACATATTTATACACGTACTTACAACCACACACATATATCTACATATATAACCATACAACTACAGGCATAAGATATACGTATACATAAAAGCACATATATATGTATATATATATATATATATATATACATACATAACAGATTTACTTACACACATATACACGAACGAAACTATTTCGACAACAAAGCATAAATAGAGTTATGATTTATTTATCTAGCTAATTAAGTCATTTAGCATGTAATTTCCACTAAGTTATTGCATATATAGCGGAAACACACACACACCCTCTCACATAAAGTTTCATGTACGCGTTGAAGACTACATACACTCCGAATGCATGAAAGTTACATATAAATCCACATATACACACATGCATACATATAGACATACATATAATACAGATACATACTAATACAGACATAGACATATATACATGCACAATATATATATATACACACACATAAACATATATATAAATATGTACACATACACACATTCACATACATACATATCTTCATATACCCACCCACATGCATATATATATATATATATATATATATATATATATATATATATATACAAACGTATAATTAATTCAACATACATGCAGACATAACTGTGATTAATCAATAGTTAGTATGAAAAATTAGCGTTTTTTTAACATTATAACCCACTGCTTAAGCTTGCGAGGAACGATTTACTGTAAGAACAAAGAAATACGAAAAAAATATATAAAAGTATATACCAATACTAATAAACTATCAAATAGAATTTTTTTAAAAATATCTAAAAACAAACCTAATAATCTATAGATCATAATCCCATTTATCTTTCGATATACATATCCATACACATACGCCCACACATACATATGCATATACAAATATACATAAACCCACATATATATACACAATACACACATAACACACATAGATATATAAATACACATATACATATATGTACATACGCACGTACATATACACATAAATATACATACACTTCTTAAAATCTTAGCAAGGTTTATTTTATATCCTGAGTCGGAGTGTAACTTTCGTTCAGGCCGCGGCACCATAGACAGACTTTCTTGGAACGAGTTGCAGAAAAAGATCGTGAACAGAATCAATTGATATATATATATATATATATATATATATATATATATATATATATATAGTGTTTGTGGACTTCGCTAAAGCATCAGCAATGCCAACCGGGGTTTCCTGCAAGAAGTGTTGTGAAAGCTTGAAAATATTTTGTAAGTAATAGTGTCATTCTACGAGGGAATGAAACCAATTTTTCAAATGGTTAGATTTCTGACTTATCCTGTGTCAGTAACGGCACTAAACAAGAAACTATTACAACTGCTACATTAGGTTTGCGTGTGGCGCTAACACACAGACACAAATTGTAAAAGGGAAACAATAGAACGATTGTCGCCCCTTTTGATCGTCAGGGGCCGATACTAATTTTGACGTTTACTTCTCTCTCCCTACTCCTTTTTTTCTCTGAACACACGTGATATCGCATCGCCCCCCCTCCCCCAAAGCACATATGTGCAAATATTCGAGGTAAATACTGCAATTAACAATTGAATTATCTCACCAACAGCATTATTGAACATATAAGAACTATGCCTGATAACACGTGCTCATATTTTCCATTGTTCATAATAAATATATTGTTTGTATATATGTAAATTAGTCCTTTGTTGTCTCATTTTAATTTGGAGCCGAGTACACGCGCATTAATCCTCTACAGCGTCATAGCTCCTGTACTGTTTATCTTTTACTTTTTAATAATGTCGAAATATGCATTTTTCTAGAACTGAAAATTGCGTAAAAATTCAAAATAAGACAAGATGTAGTCTTTTTAATCATCAGAGGTTTAAAGCTAAATCTCGTGACATTCTGTTTGCAGATGCTGCTGCATTTGTGGCTATTTCGTTCGAAGAAGTCCAACGTCTCATGATTAAATTCTCTGGTGATTGCAAGGCATTCTGATAAACTATAAGCATAGCTAAAAGTGAAGTTATTTATAAGCCAGTCCTAGCACCGAAACAAATTAGAGGCGTCAAACAGAACATGTATGTGCATGCGTTCCCCGAAGTACCAAAATATTGTTGACGGTCATAGTTTAGAATATGTCCAGAACTTCAACTTCCTCGAATGTAAACACTAGTGGAACATTGGTGATGAGATAGTCAATAAAATTGCAAAAGTCTCCAGTGCTTTGGGAAAACTTCCATCACTTTTGAAAGTTATGGGGATTAGACTTCGAACAAAGACGCCTGTCTACAAGGCTGTACTTCTCACAACACACTTGTATGGCTCAGAGTCTTGGGCACTATACAGAAGACAAATTAAACAGTTGGATGTTTTTCACAAAAGTTGTCTTCGAAAAATTTGTGAAGTTAGTTAAGGCGACACGATTGCAAATGCTGAATTTTTTTATCATATGCAACATTAACGTAAATGTGTCCTTTCTCATGAAATCACCGCTGCGGTCGACTGGTTATGTGTTGCATATAAATAAAGGAAAAATTTCAAAAATGTTAATGTACAGTTGACTTGACAGTGGTCACCGGACAGTAGGCCGACTATTACTTAGATACAAGGACAAATTAAAAAGCAAGCTGTTAAAATAAATCCCACTATCCTTGAAGACTCTGGGATAGATCGTAATGAATGGAGGTTTACATGCTTTAATGACATTATTAAAAATGCTGCATCAAACTTGTAAAACTGCGTCAGACTAGGACAATAAATTAAGTCCTTGCTTTAAATTATAAATACGAGTACGTAGGTAAGATATGATTAGAGCTCAGTCTGCGATTTAACAACCGTAAAAATTGTAGACAATCACCATACTCAACTTTTGTCTCACATTAAAATCTATCATTATTCCTATAAATATCCGGAGAAAACAATAATAAAATGGACTTGCAAACCCCACACAAACGTTAGTTTATCTTTTAATTGCACGTATTATAGACTCTAAAATAAACCAAAAAGAGCAGGCTAGACTGAACAGGGCAGGCTACACAGAGTTCAACACACGATTGGCTTAACGTTCTCGAGAAGGCAGCAGGAAATTTATCACGTGCCTGACAATACAAAACACTCAATTTTAAACTCAGTACTTTTTACTTTTATAGTCGGATTAAAGCATGATGAGATCGGACGACTAGAAACTATTTTAACTTTTACATCGCGTGGTCTCCATTATAGATAAGTACATCAATTTCGATTCATGTATATTGATATATATTTCTATTTTCTCAATATATAATATATAAACAGAATTCAATTGATTTCTAAACTTATATTTATATATTTATATATTTATTCCGTGGTGCTGCGTTTCATTATGTACCGGTTGATTTAGCTTTTTTCTTTGGAAATTTTCTTTAGAATATATCATGGCAGAAAGAAAGTGATGACTACTACTATATCTTGCTTTGCCTTTCAGATATCCAAATTAGTGGGAGTATATTAAGCGTAACATTCTCAGCTGGAAGAAAATTGATTGTATCGAGGAGCATATGAGACATTGCATGCTCTATGAATTCATAAAAAACTCGGCCGCAGAAGCAACAAGGAATATTGAATCTGTCTATAAGGTAAATATTCTGAATGATCGAAAATGTCAATGATAGTTTGAAAAATTTTGTGTTGAACATTTCATATCGGCGACGTTCGGGAAGGCCAAAATCAATGGACGAAGACGTTATTAAAGACGCCGTACAGTTAACAAGAATTAGTTTATCAATTCAATACAACCCATCAATAACCATTTCATTCCTTCACAAGTTAGAAAAAAAATTAAAACTTGGATATTGAGTTCCTCCCGATTTTACCGACGCTAAACAAAATGAAGATTGACTGTATGCATAACTATTGCTTTCAGAAATAGTCGCGAACCACATTTTGCAAAGAATTGTGGCTGGAGATAAAAAAAAATAATTTGTTATTTACGAGAATACGCAACGCAAAGGACAATGCTTAGACCGAAACAAACGTGCACAACTTATTCTATAATAAGGACTACACACAAAGGTTATTCTGTTATTATGGTGGTATATCCGACGGCTGGTGTATTATGAGTTACTATAGCGTAACCAAACAATAACAGCAGTAAGATATTTTTCGCAGCTGAATGATACTATTCTATGAAAAATGGCCAGCTTTACTTAATAGGAAAAGTGTCATGATTCAGCATGATTAACACCAGATCTCACAGAATCACTCAGGAAAAGGTCATGGCTTTCAATTGGGAAGTTTTGCTTCATTCATCTTATATTACTTTATCCGACTACAGTCTTATCCGGTCTTTGCATATTGACTTGACCAATAAAATTTATGAAAATTACGACCAATTAAAACATTACCTGAATTCGCATTTCTCTAAATAATCAAAAGCCTTATCGGGAACAGGCATCAAGAAGCTAATTGATCGTTGGACAGAAGTCATAGAAAATGAAGGAAATTATTATAAAGATTACGAATGTCGTAATGTGAATGTTTCAGATGAGATGATTTGGGGAAAGAATACATTACTTTCTTTCCAATCGATTCTGGGCCGCTCGTGAATTGATAAATTCACAAGCGGTCCAGAATTGTATATATAATAAATAGCGAGATGACAGTCAAGAGCGACCCAAAGGCTTCCTTTTCAATACCCACTATGCCGAAATATGGGACAAAGTTTCAGTCCTTTCCCTGGACCGATTAACTTATCCAAGATTTTCACTAATGCTGAGGGTGTAGTGGTATCAGTACTGGAGATTGAACTCTGGTCTCTAGAATCATTAACGGACACTAACCTGTTAGTCAAATCCATAATATAACATTGAAATCGAAAAATGAAGATAATCTTTTTTATCATTTCTAAAACGAAAATAGATACTTTTAATCTGTATATATCGTTTAACAAAGATAAAAACTTTTCAAGTTGAAAAACGCTGATCAATTACTCGGACTATTGCCTTCTTATTCATAAAATTAAAACTGCATTAGGTTTGATAATCCCTGGCAACGACAGATCTGTCATCTATTATATATATTTAAATAACAAATGCAAATGTAATTAGTTTTTGCACGTATATTACTATCAAAACTGCTCGCAATCACTTAAATTAATAATACAACATAAACTTACGGTATATATATATATATATATATATATATATATATATATATATATATATATATATATTGGGTAAAAAGCAACAACTCAAACTTGATCATTTACGTTATTTATTTTTTAAAAGTTCATAACAAATTAATGTTTTATGTATTCCTACGTATTTAATTGATCTATTTTCTATTTTCTTGTAACAATTTAGTTTAAAGTAATAAATATATATGATTCAATAAAAAAAACACAAATACTTACAAAATATTATGTTTAATAATTTTAAATGTAAAATATTAGTTTTTAAAGTCACAATAATTTCTTTATTAAATAAAACGTATGTAAAATGATTTCTTTGAAATTAATAGCCGCCAATTAGTGTGTTGGTTTTGCTTGTATATGTTTACATTTTATTTTATTTATCTATCTATCTATCTATCTATCTATGTGTGTGTGTGTTTATGTTTCTGTGTAATGTTTTCTATAATTTAATGGATGTGCGGACCCACTTTATTAAAACACTTGAACTTGAGCTTAGGTGTAATCGATTACTAAACACTATATGTATTTTCCAGAAACGGAAACGATGCTTTCTACGTTATATTTCATTTGATTTTAGATTTAACTTGATAATTTTCAAATGATACAAATTATCAAAAAATAATGACATAATATGTGATCTAAGCTTGAGACCAGGAATAAACATTGTCCACACACGATGCTGTGGATGATTGGTAAGGAAAAGGTAATAAAAAATCCATTGCCATTCATACAAAACTTATAAGATTGGGATCCGCCCAGTCCAAAAGTGCTCTAGTCGAATAAGTGATTTCACATTTCGTATTTCTAGTCGTACAGCATATCTCTAAATGTTTCTTATGAGTAATGTTGTCTTGAGATGAAATGAAATCACAAATTGAAAAAGCGATGATTGAACAAGTAAGATTGTGCAACCAACAAATAGTTTCTTGTAAACTGATTGGTAAGAAAAGAAAAAAAAACACGAAAAGTCAGCGGGTTTTAGTTGAGGAAGCCAAGCAATGAAAAGAAAAACCGTAAACCGAATAAAAGTGAAACCAATATATTAAATAAGAAAAACACTAATTGAATTACCAATCTGAACCAATACAAATATACTTTCATGGTTTGTATAGATTCTACTTTTACTCTTAGCAAACAATTGGCCATTCGAGTCTGATTGATTAACTAAATTTATCGATAGAGAAATAAGTCCAGCATCACGTACCGATATTTTGTGACTGACGTTTATTTATTACTTAGTTCATGTTTTGAAATTCAAGTTTTATAACGTTAACTGATCGAACAATTTAAGAACAAGAAATCGGCAGAAATAGCAATAGCTTGATCATCCAAAGACATATGCTAAAAATTTACGTTAAGTTTTTAAATTATTGCTGTTTAGAAATTCATTTTCACTCATTCATTCTCTCTCTGCCCATCCATATAGGAAATAAGTTCAAATACATTGATAAATGTATACACACACACATATATACATATATATTCCCATATAAATACGCATACACACATATATTAATATAAATAAGCAACCATGTATATATACACAAGCGTATGTACACATATACTCATCCAACTACCCAAACATACGAAATCACGTAAACGTAAGACGATCTCAAGTATATATCCGCCAGGCATTTTTAAGTCAGGCTGCGAATTTTTCTTTAGACCCTAAAATTTTGATCGTTTCGTAAATAAGCATTTTGATTCTATCCGCTAGTATTTAATAGTAATTACGGACTAATCTTATATTGAGAAAATACCTTAAAAGATAGCTATACACTAATCCATGCACACATACACACACGCACACATATATGTATATATATTTATTTTTCCCAATCAATCTGTGAATTCATATAGTACATGTATTGGTCATACAACGACACCTCTCTCTAGACGTCTCACACATCACATATCAGTAACCCACACGATTCAATGCCATATTACCGTCCAGCATAAATGAGAAATATACAAACCACGAATATTAAAATTAAGTACCGAAATAACTTAATATAGAGATTAAAATTACTATGAGTAATCCTGATAAATACAACTATTATATTAATCATAATTAACAAGTATAGCAAATAAATATAAACTTGATTGTACCTCTATTTATCTCTTATATCATTTACAGGCAACTAAGTTAAACAAAAAATGAAGCAATCAATAAAATTAAACAATGTCAACACAATTGGATCAAATCAAATAACAAAATAAATTATCAATATCAAAACAAAAGAAAAAAAAACATTTATAACAAGAATACTACTCTTGATGGCAATAATAGATCAAAGGCTCTCGAGAAAAATGACTAACACAAAATCAGTAGATTACATATGACAAAACTCACCAACAGAAACCAAAACTAATGCTTGTTAAATTCAGAAAATTGGCGGATATAAATGAACACAATCGTATTCAACCAAAATGATAATTCAAGAACTTTGGATATATATATATATATATATATATATATATATATATATATATATATATATATATATAAAAATAATGACATAATATGTGATCTAAGCTAAGCTAAAAAGATAAATACATGTATATATATATATAAATATATATATATATATATATATATATATATATATATATATATATATATATATATATTGTTACATGATAAGGGCTGTCCCCTGTTCATGTAAGTATAAAAATAGAGAGATTAGTTAAAATGAAAATAAGAGAAAGCATAAATCGAACCCTGAACATAAGTTTTAAAGAACAATAGGTTTAAATGGAATGTCCAGTAAATTGTTAATTCGGATGAAATAAATTATTACTATAATAATTTTTAAATTCCTACATACACTAGTGTTCCATCCTTTCGGGAATTATCAGTGCAGGGAGTTACTATTACAGCCGATTACAGTGAACGTGAATGCCTAGTGGAAAGAACTTAATGACCCCTTGGAGGTAACCTGAATGCTTCAAGACACTGTCCTCGACTGTCTTAGATCTATCTTTGTGGGTGTTTATAAAGACAACCTGGGATGAGAATACTTTTGTCTACAAGTAAATCCTGACAAGATATTCCAAATAACATAGTATTCATAGTCCAAATAAGATCTCTTCGCTATGGCTAACCCCCATTAACTTTTACGAGTATTGGTAGATTTTCTCCAAGTTATGTCACCTCAAGTAACCGGATGAATACTTCAGCAGATTAGATGACTGGTTTTACAATAAGACCAAGAGATAATAATAAAGACATACCACGACATAATTAAATGGTCAATTATGGAGAGGAGAAATTTATTTTTTCAATTTCTTTACTAATTTAGTTTTTGAGATGTAAACGGGTTCTTTTATAGAATATTCGATTATATATACATTTCATATACAGATCAAGTGTTAGCCTTTAGCAAAAAGGCTTCCTTGATTTTTAAGAACATTAATTAAAGTAAAATAAAACAAAGAGAATACATGCATAAAGATAAATACATGTATATATATATATATATATATATATATATATATATATTGTTACATGATAAGGGCTGTCCCCTGTTCATGTAAGTATAAAAATAGAGAGATTAGTTAAAATGAAAATAAGAGAAAGCATAAATCGAACCCTGGACATAAGTTTTAAAGAACAATAGGTTTAAATGGAATGTCCAGTAAATTGTTAATTCGGATGAAATAAATAATAAATAAACTATTCAATTGTTAAAAGAATGTGGATAATAAAATATGGGTTAAATAAATTAGATATGTAGGTTAAATTCCTTTGTGGAAACAACACAAGAAAAATAGGTTATTGGGAAATCAATGTCGGAAACGTGCAAAGTCGCGCATGTTGAAACACGTGAATTTTGCTCACGTGGCCGGGATGCATGAATTTCTCAATGTAGGAAGTGGGAGTTAGTTGGTCGCAGAGAGAGTCGGAGACAGTCAGAGAGACAGTCAGGAGAAACAGTCAGGGGAGACGGTCAGTGAGAAAACTCAGAGACAGGCGGACGTCTGAAGCGAGACGTCACTTCAGAAATTAAAATGTGAAACTTTGAATTCTTGGTGATGGAACGACCGGTCGTGAGGAAATAAATTCAGCATGTGTTTTGTGATAAAGCTCATCTTTGTGTTTGTGATTTCTACAAAAAGGTAAATTGTATTGTTATTATATGTCTGTGTATAAAATGTCATTACAACAACATCTCTCTCTCTCTAAGATACAACATCATATGTAATAAGACAATAACCCTCACTAAGACTCATATCATTACTAATAAGAACTCACGTAACATACACGCACAAGTGGTATCGTCTAATAATAATAATAATAATAATAACTATATAACAATATGTGTGTGTGTGTGTGTGTGTGGCATCTTGTGTTTTTTATAACATTTATTTTGAGGATATAAATCTATGAATGTGGATACATGTGTATGTGATTTTGTAGAATTGATATTTAGTAAATAAAGATAGATTAAATCTTTGACTATAAAATATGCTTTACATTTTGAACGAATGATTATTATAGGAAATAGGTATTTTTCTTTCTGTTTGTACGTATATTATTGTCTGTTCGTATAGTTTACACGTGTAAACTTTGTATGGACATGCATTTGAGTGTGTCTACTAATATGCGTGTATGTATATGTGTTTGTCATTTGAAATTTGATATTACATGTTGATACTAACGCGTCTTTGAAAGGCATATTTATCCATTTCTTCTCCTTTTCTATTTCCCATTCTCGTACCCAAAACAAACGAACATATTGTTCAACTGTCTGAGTCGCTAAATGTGGCAAATGAGGTGGATTCGTACATTTGAAAAATATATTATTGAAAAGGATTGGGAGGTAAGAATATTGAAAGTCACTTATGCTAATAACCTTTTTAATTTTGATTTTAGTTTTATTTCTTGTTTAATTCTACCTTTATATTTCAATCAATATATTAACGTTCGGCTCTCCAGGTGTTTATATAATTTAACTTCACACACACACACACACACATATATATATATATATATATATATATATACATATATATGCATAAATACACACATACACAAACACACACCTAGACATATACATATATATTTCGGACATAATTGAAATGAATAGAATGTTAAATTTAGAAGGTAGATATAAGTAAACATTATTTAGATCTTCAATTGATACACCCAGTCTCACTTAAATAGTAGGGAGTTCAATTCACAGCACTGAATACACTATTTGTAAACGTTATACAATCGCTGTTGTATTCCATAACTCGGAAGATAAGAAATGTTGAGGCAATTTTGAATCTGGAGAATTGCTATACTATTTATGATTTAAATAGAAATACATGTCAGAAAACAACAAGGTGTCGGTGAGGTTAACCGCTAAAAAGTATGAGTAGACATATAACAACAATACAATAATAATAATAATAATAATAATAATAATAATAATAATAATAATAATGAAAATAATAATGAAAATAATCAATGAGTAAGAAATAGAGGGAGAATTTCATTTTTACCCGCATATTATTTTAAAAGTTTTTTCGTAGGTATTTATCATTTTGTATAAACCAAATACAGAGTGTCTAAGCTATATTTTTCTACTAAATGAAATAGTGAGTAGGATAAATTATGTAATAGATGAAGCCGATCTGAGTACTATTTTTATCTGAAATAACGAGAGAGTAGTTTTCGAAAATCATTGTCTAGTGAGAAGCAAACATCAATTTTGCATTATAGTTTAGGTCAAATGAGTAAAATTCGCTTGAATTAATATATTGCCAATGCGACCGCTTAAATTTGATTTAGATTAATAATGTCGGTGTTTCATTATTTCAGTCGGTTTCTATTTTATATTAAAAGCGAAATACTGAATCGAGTTTTGCTAGATGGGTAAAATATCAATTATTTTATCGTTAATTTTTTAAATCTTATATATTTGATTGCATTAAAACATTTTATTTTAATTTTCTTTAACAGTGTTGTCGAAGGCGATTTTAATCTCACTAAACACTTAGCAATTTTAATAATAATTCAATCACATTGCGTCTGTGAGAAATCGGCCCTTTAAGAGAATAATTTTAGCATTGTGAAAAAAAATACAGTTCATCGATTGGGGAAATGTAAATTTACCTTAAAATCTTCAAAGAATTTAACTTGTGCGGAATAAAGATTTATTTTCCACCAAGACAGCCAATCGTAATGTAAGAAATAAGAAGTTAAGTCGAACGTTCTTAAAAGAACTGCTTATTTACAAGTATCACGTCTTTAATTAACTAAGTGGCAAGTTTGCTTTCGGAAGCACGAGGCAAGGGAACACTGGCAACTGAGGAATGCGAAATATTGCAAGAAACATAAAATGACACGAATATATCTTTTCGTAAAGGCAAATGTTATCATTAGTTCTATAATTTAAGGCCAAAGCAGAAATGTTACAAGAAAAAAATGAACGAGTTTCCTTATACACACACACACAACACACACACACATACATTATATATATATATATATATTATATATATATATATATATATTTCATATGTCAACATAAAATGAGGGGGTCTTATATGTTCTATATCGATTTTCAGTATTTACCCCAACAGTGATTAATAACTGAGTAGATATATGGCAATTAAGTTACACAGATTTTTCCGCGTTTCATTCCCATAAGGAATCGTCAGATGAAAATTTCTTTTATTCTGACACTTATCAGAAAATTCTGTGTAACTTAAAAGTCATACCCATTTATAATTTTCTACACCTATATTATATTTCTCTTAGTCTGTTGTCTGTCCGTGTCATTTTTTCGGAAACTACTAAATCAATCTAACTGATATTTTCACTATTGACGAAACATTGAAAAAGTAAAGATAATACAGAACCATATAGATAAAAAAAAGATATTCATGTTAGACGATGAAAAAATAAAACCGTAAAGAATACCAAAACAATAAACTGGTTAAAACTTGAATTTTAAGCGTGAATTCTTTATTATTTTCGGTAAAAATGGTGAATCCATTAATAGAATGACCATTTGTAAAGCTGAAAAATGTGGACGATCAATAGGATTGCATAATATCTTTAAGTTTATTGTTTTCAGTCTTTGGGGTTTTCAAACTACGTGCTCACTAGCAAAACTATAGCTAACCTATATAAATTCCATTCTGCTAAGTGTTTTTTTTCCTCTGAGTATAAGAACCATTCTTTTAAACTCCATGGAATAAGAAATATTTTTAATCTGTACTCCTTGTTTCGAATATTAAATCTTGTAAAAGGGAATTTGCAGTTGTATTTTCATAACTTACAACCTAGTTTAAATCGCGTACTGAAAATCGATACACAAATACAATTTCTCTTGATTATATAAATATAAATATATATATATATATATATATATATATATATATATATATATATTAAGTAATGTGATTTATAATTTAAAAATTTTAAAAATTTTTAAAATTTAAAAATCAAAATTTAATTAAATTAAAAATCAGTTTCATAAGAAGGAACAACAACAAAGTCAATTATCTGTACGATCGTTTCGGAAATCCGTGCTTTTTATTTGTGGTATACATGAAGTAACGTAGAACAATTATACATAGTTTTTTTGGTAAGCACGGTCTCCTCATCAGCAAATTTAGGAGGATTTCTATTGTATAATTGTTCTACGTTACTTCATGTATACCACAAATAAAAAGCACGGATTTCCGAAACGATCGTACAGATAATTGACTTTGTTGTTGTTCCTTCTTATGAAACTGATTTTTAATTTAATTAAATTTTGATTTTTAAATTTTAAAAATTTTTAACATTTTTAAATTATAAATCACATTACTTAATATTGAATTAGCTCTAGGACATTTAACTATCGATCTTATTATATATCTAAATTACAACGAGCATTTCCTGTATTTTAATTAAACTAGTAATTTCACTATTACATTAAAATACACTTAGCTCTTTAGACTATTATTCTAATCTCCTTTAAATTATATATATATATATATATATATATATATTAGCCTGGAAACGCCTCGTGTATATATATCCAGGCTAAAAAATATTTGTGGCGGAGGGTTTAGTCGGACACTACTCAAGACCCACCGAATATCCCAACTTTATACGATTTTCCGTGAAAGTGGACCACAAACTTAATCCCGTTTTTAAATGCAATTGATATACGCTAAAAAGAATTGTAAATAAATTAAATTAAATATAAATAAAAAATAAAAAATAAATTAAATGTAAATAATATCTCGTAATAAAACAATGAAGACATTTCTACAGCAAACCATTAATAACATAGAGATGATTATTAAAGGCTACTTTTTAAATGTAGATTACCTTTGAATAAATAGTATATATAGAAATCATGCTGGAATGAACGTCCGTTTTTGGTATGAAAATTGATTTGTGAAACAGTCTATCTTTTGTACATATTATTGAAAATGTGAACAAAATAATAGACAGAGAGGAATGCAAATGTAATACTAGCAGGTCGCTAGATGTTGCCCGGTCGTGAAATACGCATAACTATGATATTTTAACTCATACAGAAACTGAGACATGAAAATATTATGTTTTTTTTTTCTAAACCGCTCACTTCTCGTAAGCAACAAAACAAAACAAATACTCGAGCTTAGATCGAAACCAAAACCTAAATACAGTGAGCTAAGCTCAATAACTTTTAGAAAAGTGTGACACGATCCTTAAAAGTATTTTATCAACTACTTTTCCTTAACATAAGTAATCGGGAATGTTAATTATTCACGCATGCGCATTCATAAAACAGTTAGAAAATATACAAATCTGATAACTCCCACGTACAATTTCTTTCAATTCTGATTCCTAAGCAGTCCTTTTTTCGGACAAACACCGAGTAAAATGTTTTCCACATATCTGATTCCCTTATATACTAAATTTAAAGTCTGAAGATCAAAGATCCGTTGAGTATATAGGTTGGGAAATTTCTCTCACACACATTCTAACTTTGATAGATATACACATAAATGCACTTTTGTATGTATGTAATTTGCTTAGTTTGCCTTTAAGCATAGAAAAGTCACGTGGCCCTGTATCTTGTAATGTGTGCAATTGAATCCAGTAAATGGATTAAATACATTGACTATCCTCATTGATATCAACATTCCTTCGGTCAGATTAATTTATTTTTCCGATAACGAAACCAAATATTCAAATGAAATAATTAAGCAATCGGATAGGGAGATTTGCAGGTTTTGACGGCAATAAATAGCGAGGTTTGCTTTTCAATCTCTTTTAGATTCTCGGCTCCAGGAATTGCAAGAATTGTTATAAACTCTATAGAAATATAAAGAATTGATTTCCATCAATCAGAAATGTAGAGTATATAAAGTAAATCTGTCATAAATGATGAAATGATGCATCTATATCTACATATATATCCTTTTATATGCGAGTAAACTGTATTTCCAATATAAAAAAATCAATCTATTATAATACTAACCTTATTTAATCTGCGTTTGTTTTTTAAGGCTTTTTTTCCTTTTTTTATGGAGGTCATCACTTATCAAGGCCCAGAAACCACTCAGGGATAAGGGTTATTGCGTGTGCAGTAATCAATGGGATAGTGTTATAGTATTCGTTAGTATTGAAGTTTTGATAAAGTGTCATTACTTAAAGGGGAATTTGCTTATGTTGGACTTGAAGATATCCAAGTTAAAGTCAGATGGGAAACAGGCAAGCGGTGGAAAGTTCCACAGGCGTGCAGTTCTAAGAAAAAAGCTTTGTTCATGGAATCTTCGTTTGATTTAGGCATAGATAAAGAGGGGCGAAATTATTGACAGTGGTTTCAGCTAAACGGGTGTTTATCGTGAAAGGTTGGCGAGGGGAGACCAGAGATTGGAGCTCAAACAAGCACCTGCCATGGAAATAACGATAAAACAAAGATAGGCTCACAACGTCTCTTCTGTGGGAGAGAGGTTGCAGGGAAGACAAAAGGGCATCGCCTACTAAGCAACGAAGTCTATTTTGTACTCTGTCAAGGCAGGATAGGCTGTTTTAGCAGCTCCTGCCCAGATGTGGCAGCAGTATTCCATCCTTGGACGTACTTGGCTTTTATATAGATATAGAATTGTACAGTAGTGAGATATCTTCTGGAGCGGTAGAAGGATCCCACCATTTTCACAGCGACCTTGGCAACAGACTTGTTTTTATGTCCAACTTTTAAAATTTCTTAATATAAATTTGTGTTGAAGTAGATATCTGCCTGTGTTATGCAGTAGGTCGAACACGAGAAAGTGTCAAACTATCTATTTATCTATCTATTTCTATATTTATCCCTCTCGATCTATCTATCTAATTGGAGAGATAAACAAGAAATGAATCTGAAGAATATTGATGAAAAACCTGTCAAACTATGACAAAGTTAGATCATAGACAAATTTAGCGGAAGTATCTTATCAGCTGATCAGATCTACGTTGAAGTTGGAATTTGAACGTTGGGTAGAGCGGACTGTTTAACAGGTCGTACCCCCTTCATTGGGGAGAGGACTGACCTGTCTCAGAATGGAGACCTAGAATAAACCACGCAAGCAAAGATATTCACTTTCCATTTTTCTCCGATCGACACATGGAAAGTGAATAAAAACTATATAAAACCAACCAGCGTTCTTGGAAGTGAATGAATATTGAGCTTTATCTTTTTGGCTAACATCATCCTGAAAGTATTACCTCAGTGTAATATCTGACAGGATAATTTACTTGATGTTTAATCTGTGACTTATCTCATAATATATATATATATATATATATATATATATATATATATATATATATATATATATATATATATTCTTTTGGGTAAAAAATTTAATAATGGCCGAATAAATACCAATTAACATGATGGATGTAAAAAAAAGTAAAAAATGTGAAAGGGCTAGCTAACCGAGTGTAAGTCCTCGCTCAACAGAGCTAAATTGAGGAAAAATTGCGATAAAAGAATTGTCGTGAATATGTCGGGGTAGAAAATATACGAAGACTATAAATAAATTTGTTTGCAAAGAATAGAAACCAAAGACTTAATAAAAATGGTTTCTAGGATTTAAAAATGAAAAGGCGAGTGCGGTCTGTTTAGGATCATGAACATGTCGACACTAAAGTGCGTGACACAAGTACGGTTATTTATAAGATGCCCGCAGATAGCAGAATTATATGTATTATTCGGAACGTCAGAAGGTAAAAAATTAGCATAACCAATCTTTGGTAGTACGTGTTGTTTTAAACGAAAATCTAAAATTTTCAATATATTTGGCCAACGTACTCCGCACTGCAACTACGTTTTAATGAATAAATAATAAAATTATTATGGTGAGGGGGGCGAACATCGTTGCGAATGAACGGAAACATATGTCTACTTAAAAAAAAAAAACTAACGCGCGAGTTCAACGCAACATAACAGTTTATCAAACGCAGAGATTTGTTTGGCAAATCGGTGACTGAAATTACCTATAAGGTAGACGAAGGTAAACAGGACATCTATAGTTTCTTTAGATTTATTAAAATTGGAGACTTTCGTATTAATGGTAGATTCAACAATGCCTAAGAGACAGCCATTATTGTAAATAGTCAGTTATGAATTTAATTTAGTCATCTAGAACCAATCATTAAATCCCTATGTGTAAGTATCTTAATTAAATTAAATTTTTGATTTATAGGACAAAACAAGTCTCATCGTGTACAGAGGCCAGTAAATGTTGGTTTACCATCGACGTAAGTAGGAAAACCTAATGCAGTATTGGAAACAAGAATATCTAAAAACGGAAGAGTAGAATTGGCTTCTTTGTGTATTGTAAACTTAAGGGATGGATAAACGTTATTAAGTAATGTAAAAAATGCGTCTTCTTTCGTTTCGTTGTCGAATAGGCAAAAGGTGTCGTCGCCGTTACGAAATAAAGATCTGGTTTAGGGAAACCAAATTATAGATCCTCTTCGTGATAACCTACAAAGATATAGCCAAAGCTTGTTCCAATGGAGGACCCATGGATACGGCATCTTCCAGATGATATCATTAAACCTAAATTTAACCGACATAGTGGCGAATATAATCAATTCAGCGAAATTCTTTTAGGGAATGGGGGGGAGTTGTCGTTGCCTCCGATATAAGACGTCAGCACATATCAATAGTCTCTAAGAGTGGAACACACACACACATATAATTTACAATACGATCCACGATGCTTTTGTTATTTTTAAAAGACTTTGGTTGATGTACACTTCGATAATCCTAAATTGGATATTTGCAGTCGTGGAAAACTTTTATACTGACCTCGGAGATTTGCACAGATTTTCGAACTGAACATGTGATCGATTGTTCTAAAGATTTTTAGTTTGAAAAATACGTCTGAAGAAGTTTGAATCTTATATTAATAAGCAAGATTATAACAGTAGTCCGAATTATCAAATAATATACAAAATCTCAATCCTCATCTAAAACATTCCGAAACAATTTTATATTTTTACAGTTTGCCGTTTTAGGTTAAACATCGGTATAATTTTATTGCATTAAATAGATCACCAATGCAATTCACGCAATCAATTCATTCTGGAAATTCAGACACAA
The DNA here is from genome assembly GCF_053919585.1 of Euprymna scolopes. Classification (NCBI taxonomy): domain Eukaryota; kingdom Metazoa; phylum Mollusca; class Cephalopoda; order Sepiida; family Sepiolidae; genus Euprymna; species Euprymna scolopes. The sequence continues at coordinate 88,226,938 of NC_136511.1, read as the reverse complement.
AAATTTTGAATTGAAGTTTCGCTAATAACTAGAAAACTAAAACCATCATTTCGTTTCTAAAATTATTTGTTAGTTTGACATCCAACATTTCCGGTGAAACATTGATGTTAGAATTGTTGTAAATTACTTGCATGTATACGAAATTTCCAATATCGACTGGTGCTTTATTATTGACATTTCTATTTCATTCACAATATGGATAGACAGTAAAATACGAAAGCAAACAATTGATCCCGATGAAAACACACACACACACACACAAATATATATATATATATATATATATATATATATATATATATATATATATATATATATATATATATATATATATACTAGCCGATTTACCCGAGCTTTGCTACGGATATATTTGTATTACACAATATTAATTGGCATTCTTTTAATATTTATGTAATTACAGGTTCGAAACTAAAACTTCTGGGTAAACGACATTTCTTGTACCACTGGTAAAAATGTAAACGAAAGTTCTACATTACGTAAAAAAAAACTGTACAGGTCCGTTTTCAGTTTGTGTTGCTCCCAAAAATGTAAATTAGGATTTTTGCGGATAAACTATGCTTGGTTGTGTATATAAAAAGTACCCCATTTTTAATAAAGGAAGGACTTTCACATAAAAATTTAATAAACAAAAGATACGGCAAAAATTGAATTACACTTGTAAATCATATCTAAAAAATAGCACGGTTCGTAAACTGCAGAAGTACTAAACAGATAAAAACACCCGCATTTTTGTACTACTGCAATTATTTTTCTTTGAGTGACGCTGAGACATAAAGCGACACCCCCTCCCCCCCGAAAAAATCCATAATTACGTCGAAACTCCCCAACACAAATATATATTATCAACTAAATCAATTACCAAGACAGGAAAACATAAGATCTTTCTCAAAAGAAAATCGAAGAAAAAAGTGAAAAAAAACGCGTAGGAATATATCTGATATAAAAAAGCATTGCTTTACCTTGTTCTTTTTTCAAAGTATTATGGAAACGATAATAAAATTCAGACAGTCAAGTGAATAGTTGAAAAATGATTTTAAAATCGTCCGTAGGAAATAAATTTGAACCTTTTGGTAAACGTTCTCACACCTTACAATGAATCGACATTTATAGCCAAGACTTTAATAGAGGGCTAACGATTTAAAGTATTTCGTCGAAAAATAAAATCATCCTTAGCATAATTATTTATTTTTTTTTATCAATATTTGTAACTTTTACATTTATAGAAAATAAATAATTAAAACAAATCATTTTATCACCATATCTCTCGATTTGGTTAAACACTATATCCGTTCAAAACCGGAAGTGAAATATCAATGAAAATTACTTAAAATGTGCCAGTTTAGCAAATAGTACAAAATAACTTGAATTAAAATAATTTAAATAAATTAACTTTAAATAATACTCTTTAATAGAACAATTACATCAATTACATTACTATAATCAGTAATTTTAATCGAGCGAATTATTTAAAAAGATTTTCTTTAATATAATATGCAAATTAGATTAGTTCTATTATGTACATTGCCTTCAATATAGTGTATATATATATATATATATATATTGATCGTGATGCTATTTATTTATATAGAAAATCTTATAGTAAATAAAATTTATATAGATAACCGTTTTCAGCAGGAAGGTTTGTATATATTAATCAAATTGTGAACAAACAAACAAACAAACAGACAGGATTACGGATTTATATATATATATACATATATATATATATATTTATGAGTTTGAAAATAGATATGACAATTAAGCTATACCTAATTTTCTGCGTTTTATTCTTGTGAGGATTTATTTTTTACATAGAAGTCACTTCTTATTAAGTCCCAGAAGCCACTCGCGGATAATGGTTAATGAGTGTACAGTAGTCAATGGGATAATATCGTAGTAATCGTTAGTAGTGGAAATTTGTTAAATCGGATTACTTGAGGGGACGGTTCAACAAGAATTTGTTTACGTTTGACTTGAAGAGGACCAAATTGTAGTCGGCTGAAAACCAGGCAAACACAAGAGAGTTCCAAGCTTTGTTCATGGAATGTACATTTAGATAATGATAAAGCAGATACAGGCACGTAACGTCTCTTCTGTGAGAATGAGGTTGCAGAAAAGGAAAAAGGCATCCCCACTAGGCTACGAAGACTATTTTGAACTCTGTCAAGGCAGGATAAAGCTTTCTGGCAGCTCCTGCCAGGATATGGCAACAGTATTCTATCCTTTGGCATAAGTTCCTTAGCAAAGAGATATCTACTGGAGCGGTTGAAGGATCCCACCATTTTCCCAGCGACCTTGCCAACAGATTTGATGTACGTATTCCATTTCAGATCAGGAGTAAAGGTCAGTTCCAGAAGCTTGTCAAAACATGGAGCCTCCCCAAAACGAGAGCCATTTACTTCAATTGATACCAGATGGGGATTAAAGAGTTGATGATATAAAGATAAAAAGTGTTATAAAGTGTTTGATTTAAGATGTATTAAAAGTAATCAGCCACTTCTCTCCCCATTGTTCCACGTGCTCAAGATCAGAGAGAGAGAATCAGAGAGAACTTGGTCATTTACAGCCTTTGATGTGTTGCCATAGACGGTAGTGTCGTCAGCATAAATGTCTACGAATGATCTTAGGATGTGATATGGAAGATTATTGATGTAGATCAGAAACAGAGTTGGGCCCAGGACGGACCCCCGAGGAACTCCAGCATTAATACTGTGAGCTTCTGATTTCTGCCCATCAACCACTACTATTATAAACATATCAGAGAGAAATGATTTAATAATTGATAAACCATTTACAGCTATACCATGACTGGAGATCTTGTGAAGTAGGCCTTTATGCCATACCCTATCAAAAGCCTTTTATATGTATAGAATTACTTGCCCTAGAAAGGAAGCCACCTTCGAAAGATTCGCTAATCCTATAAAATATAACCGTTAGTACATTCCTCAGGTTGCACGAAGTTGAAGTTGTAACGCGTTGTGATATGTTCCTATGGTACTAGAACATAAAACATGTAGCAACATCGATTCCATACAGAAGTTGAACGAATCTTCATGAGGATCAACCGTGGAAAATTCTGTGTAGCTTAATTGCCATATATATTTTAAACCTTACTACTTAGCTTTACTTACCCATCGAAAACTGTCGAACTAAATGCTTTAAATAGACACATAAAATTTTATATTGATAGATAAAGTAATTTGATATATATATATATATATATATATATATATATATATATATATATTACTTATTAAATACACGGTTAATAATTTCCAGAGGTAAAGTAACCACTATAATAAAGTAGTATTCTATTCCGGTATATAATTTTTGTATACATATTGCATGTAAGTTACACAGAAACACTCATGTTTGATTCCAATATGAAATCATTTAGCCTGGAGATTTCATTGAGAATGACACATGATATTTATTTGTAGTTTACTTGCTATAAGTACATTTTCACAGAAACATATATGTATCGTTTATTATTGAAATTCTCTGGTCTTTGGAGATTATGAATTTTCCCTGTCAATATTCTAACGAATTAGTAATAGTCTGTCGGCCCAAGACTAAAATGATCACTTTTAGTCGGATATAAAATGGTTAGGAATTATTTGCGATATAATGAATATAAAATATTATTGAACATTAGAATACTTTTATTGCGAAAAAAATTTAGTGCCTTAATTGCTTATTTAATTTCAATCTTCAAATTAGATCCCAACTTTTGAGTCGTGTGCCTTCGAAAGTAGTCAATGAGAATACATCTTTCATTTACTTACTAATACTCAACCAAGCACAATGATTGTAAAATGGTTAAAATCGAAATGGCAGCGACCAAACAAAACAAAAGTATTTTCGATTTAATGTTTACAAAATTACATCCCACCTTTTATGGTTATTTTATCTTTTGCACTTTTATAAATCAGGATTTTTTCTATTATAATAAATAAGAAACTTCCGAGTGCGTGGAAAGAGTGATGTTAGAATATTTGCTTTTGTTACAAATAAGCAATGTCGAATCTGCTGGTTGCTTCGAGGAACTGAAATAACCGAAAATAAAATAAAAATAAATTATCAGCAATTTTCGTAATTTCAATCGATTAAGTAATCTAATTTGAGCAAATGTCGAGATGAAGACTTTCTGTTATCGCGCCATCGCTATGATTTTCAAATGATGTTTTTAGACAACTACTTATGCATGCATTGAGAAACTTGGTGTAAAGTAAAAGATAATGTTAGTATGGCGATTATTTAAATATATTAAAAAAACGCTATCGTAATTCTAGATTATCCTGAATTTTAAAGGAAACTATCTTAATCTATTGACCACAAACCCTAAGTCAGAGTAGCTGTGATATGCATTAGCCTAAAAAAAAATGATCTCCTAAAAATGACCACGGATACTTTATGTAACATATTAAAAATAAAAAAAAGTTATCTACTCTAAAACACTAAAACGGTTCAAAGCTCGGAGATCATTGTACGTTAAATTTATATGCGAAACTGATCTTTCACTTGACATTCTAAATTAACAGTTTTTCAGGATGTTCACATGTAACCCTCGAAAAATAAAATCTAAAACATTGGGGGAGGGGCAAATAGTGTTAACCTACAATAATATCCTCAGTTTTTCTGTTAGGTCGTGATATGCAAATTTGTTTATTTTTAATATACGATGCAATGACAGCACTCTGAAGAGGAGTGGTAATCAAAATCTTGCTGATTTTCTAACTGTGATCTGGAGCATGTAATGCAACTGGGGAAAATTGTTTGTTAAATTTACGAATTCTTTGAACAAAAGGTACTCTTGCTTAATTTGACCCGAATTCTCGTGAAATCCTGTGAAACATGGATTGAGCGAGATCGGCAATTATCGGTGTCAGCCGAGCGTTGTTCAAATGTTGAAACGCTAACAAGACATTTTATTTTATTTATTTAATTTGTTTTTTTTTGTTATATTTTTAGTAATTTTTATTGTCTGATTAGTTTTTTTATTTTTGTAATTCAATTTCTGGAAGTTTGATTAGCCAATGAAAGAGCGCTATCTAAATGGAAGCAGACGACATTCGATTTGAAAGAAAGCGACTAACTCAGCCCCCTCCCAAGGCTGGCAAATAAATATATTTTAAACTCGCCAAACAAAAAAAAAATGACAGGCAAAGAAATAAATCTATTAATGTTAGAAAAATAAATGAAAATGCCGATGCAGGCAATCTCATATTGTCAGGAGAAGAAATTGCTGTCTCAAACGATGAGGTGCAACAATTGTAAGCACAAATGTTTGCTTAAGAAAAGATCGTATGTAAAGGATGGTTTCTCCTGTAGATGTACAAATCTCCAGTGCGCACAGGATCGTTTTTTTTTAAGATTCCAACAACAGTAAAACTCATTTATTTATGGGCGTTCGAAATGGCAACCCTAAAAAATATTTCCTCTACCTCATCTCCTCCATCTTTGGCGTCGATGGCCTTTCACCACTCGACCGAAGTAAAAGATTCCTAAGGAAATGTCCTCATCTCAAGAAAGTTCTTCCGCCGGCAATTAACAACCGAAAAAAAAATCTCAAGTTTTCTCGAAAAAAAAAAATTCAAATTTTTGTGGAATCCCCCCACCCCAAAAACTTAACTGAACAAAATTTATTGAAAATAAAAACAAAACAAGAAAAAAAATACGGTTACAAAAAAAACTTGTACTTACACCTAACAATTATACGTTTAAAAAATCTTTTCTTGAATAAAAGAAAAAACTTTGATAATATTTTGAAAAAAAAAAAAATTAAATACTAAAATAAAATAGATAAACATTTTCATTTTTTTCAGGTAGGTTCTTTTGTTCTTTTTGATTATTTGCATTTTTTCCGTTAAAAAAATTTTTTTTTCATTAATATGCGTCTGTTACGACGCTCAGCTGACACTGATGATTGCCGGTCTCGCCCGATCCATGCTTGAGTGAAATTCACGAGAATTCGGGTCAAATTATGCCGAACAAAGATTCTCTGCTTTCACTTTCAATGGTCAGATCTTTGTTTTTCGAATTCTAGTTGAAATCCTGGGACTGAATTTCATACCAGATATAAACTGATAGACTTGTATTCAATTTATTTCCAAGGTTGCTGAAAAATGGATTGATCTTTCTATTATTCTAAACATATAAACTCCTGATGCAATATGCTAGCTTTATAAAACTTAGATACACCATACGTTGGAATACTGCTTCCATATCTGGGGAAGTGTCGTTTAGAGCATTCTTTTCTTTACTGACAGAGTTTAAAATCAGCTTCGTAATTCAGTGGGAAATGTGATATATTCTGTTCTTTATAGCCTTTACTTCGCAGGAGAAACATTGCTAGTCTGTTCTGCTCCGTCGTTATTTACACAAAAGTGGTTACACCGACATTTTATCCTTAGTTTTTCCTGTCAGAATTTCATAAGAACATATCTACTAACCACAACAGCAAAGAATTTTATTTTTTAAATAAGAGTTTTCGCAAGCAGAGTTACGTCTTTCTATTTTTCGAACATGTTAAACAAAAATGTTTTCCCATGAGTAAAAACTTACTAAAAACTTACTAAGTCTTCAAGTTCAATGTCAACAGATACTTGCTAAACAACTATAAATCACAACATTTTGGTTAATTTTTATCATTTCAGTCAACACACCGTATTTTTCAACTGACAATCTATTCATTTTAATAACCCTTAGCTTGAGTGGCACTATGCTTTGATAAGTGATAATCCGTCAGTAACTAATAAATAAATTGCACCTTAAATTATTCTGCTAATTTTATGCGTGATTATAAAAACATTCATTGGTGTCATTAATTAGGATTCACTGGAGAGTTTAATAGTAGAATTGAAACTAAGAACATCCAATTGTCCCTCACAGAAATTTAGCTAAAATAATTAAAATTTTAATGACTTGTTCTGTATTTATTAAATAAGGGTTGATATTATTTTAAATTTGAGACTTTTCATGTATGCAAGTAACTGATTTCCAATGCACATGAAACCCCTGCATATATTTATTTTACACTGTTTGAAGATATAAACAGTACATACCTACTGAGAAAACTAAACCACTAACCAAAAAATCAACTATGTTTGCCAGCTACATCCAAACATCTACTGAATCAGGCAAAGGTATAAAAACTATAATTATCTGCGAACATAATCATAAAAGCTTCTAAAATGTTCAATAATAAATTTTAAAATTACCAGAAGAAAATGTAACACGTTTTATGCAAATAAACAAACATCAAAATTGTGAGGCCATTTGGTATAATAATTCTTGACCAAACTTGAATAATCTTAAGAGACTGGTAAAGCATTTGATGCTTTCGTATAATCCGTTTACAACCGATTAATAAAGACCATAGAAATAATGAGACTAAAAAGTTGAAAGTCTGTGCCAAGCACATACAAGATATGAATGGTGCTAATATTTACTCATATAAAACAGGATAATTAAGACAAAAGTTGACTAAACATTTCCTGTATTGTGCTAAGTAGTCCTAAAAAGAAGTTATATGATTACCTTGACTCTGTAAATGACATTTCCATGTATTTTCTTGTTCAAAAGCGTACTCAGTGAGAAACATAGATCACAATCGAAGTGAGAAACACACATCACAATCGAAATGAGAAACACAGATCACAATCGAAGTGAGAAACACAGATCACAATCGAAATGAGAAACACAGATCACAATCGAAGTGAGAAATACAGAATTACACCAATTTAGCATCACAACAGTAAACAAGTCATGGGCTATTAAATTCAAATCATCTATTTATGAATGTGACAAACATTATTAGACAAGTTACACCTTCTGGTTTTATGATTACCAACCAGAATTAATTTCCAAACGGGCTGAAAAGACAGTGCTTCACATTATATATGACTTTCTTGCATTGTTAGTTTATTGGAAGTGTTAGGTACAGAAAAAAATAGTCGATGTAGATGCATCTGTCCATACAAATCTTATGTAAAATGTCACAGAACATTATATTTTATGGATGAACATTAATGTCCAAATATTTATGATGGCTATACACCATCTGTTTAGATCTACCCAATTGACTTGCTTATTAAATGTTTAGGGCATTGTATTCTAAGTCAGTTTGTAATCACTACACTATGCAAACAGCAAATGAGTTGAATCGTGAAAAGAAATTCGTTGCCACTCACTATCAAGACTGGTATGTAAACCGATTTGATGTGTAACAATAATTATTTTGGTTAAGAAAAATTTTCTGAACAATAGATTTTGCATAATTATACAAAACAATGTACGTTTTACATCAGCTAAACGATCTCCTCTAACATTCCAAGTACATATCTGAAAAATTAAGGAAAAAATTGAAGCCACTAAAAATATATCAGGCAAATGGGCCTTCCTAAAATCCAGATAATCATCTTCCTGATTTTCGTGGCAGAAAACTGAGGCCTCCAGAATTTAATGGATTTAATAAAATCCTTTGCCACATAAAAACATTAATGTAAAAAATGAAACATTTTTACATGTCTATAAAACAATGTACAACGCCTATATATGTGAAAATGTATGAGTGATATGCTGTGAAATATTTGGAAACGATGCTGTAAAAGATTATGACGCTGATGATGCCACCGATAAGGACAATGATAGTAATGATCACGTGATATAACAAGTGGTGTCTCTTAAATAAAACAATATATGGTCTTATTGATTTTGTTTTTACGTAAAATAAGCTACCAAAACTGATTGTTCATTTTCATCAATAAGATTGTTTAAAATCTATGTTCTTATTTATAAATTGAAGATTAAAAAAGTATGAACTAAATTTCTTTTTTAAAAAAGTTGACAATTATTATTTGAAATGAAGGAACCAATTTGGTAATTACGCAAGAACGCAAATGCATCTAACATTAAAATTATGTCTCTACACAGACGAAGAAAATAAAGATGGGCTCTTATGTATCCATATCATATGCAGTTATTCAGTGGAAACGTTGATAATTCTAAAACTAAATGTGAGCCAAACAATGAATTTCTAAGATGAAATGAATCAAAGATAACCAAAAGTATGGCTTTCGCCCTTTCTTTGAACTGGACATTTAACCTTTAAAATAGATACTTAAAAATCGCACCCGTTTTAATTAGGATCGTGATCAATATTTGGACCAAGTTAATTTTAACCTCAACTAAAAAACATAACGTTTTCAGTGTAGGTAAAATAAACTCTAATGTGACGAGTCATATTCAGAGATTATAAATGCCTCTACACGAAAAACATAAACATTTAACAAAAATCTATTTTTAAGATAAAAAATAAAATAAAATAAAATATTAAATCAGTATCGCAGTAAATGTCTAGAAAACCTTTTTATGAATATTCTCAATCCTAAAATCGACTACATAGATAGTTCAATAAGTATATGTTATATTATGAAGAATTTAATCAGGAATAAAATGTACTTAGCTTCATGTTTGTATGCTTATTAGTTTAGGTGCTACTAGGTTTTAAGTATGTAATTATGTTCTACTTGAATAATTGTCGGCCATCTTATATATGGTAGGTATAATCAGTAATTTATGTTTATAAAAATAATATGATGTTCAGAATTCTATTTACTTTTATTTCCTATCTTTTTTCTTCCACCCCAAACTAAGATCACAGAATCAACAATTTAATTAATAATATTGTCTCTCAAACGTTCAGATGTCTCCGAAAGGTTACAAAATGTTTTAATCACTAACTTTTACGCATATTTGTACACGTATATTTATTATTAGCGAATCTCTCGTCGGAGGCTTTCTTTCTAGGGCAATTGCTCTTGACATATGGAAGGCCTTTGATAGGATATAGTATAAAGGTCTCTTTCATAAAATCTCTAGCTATGGTATTGCTGGAAATGTCTTCTCAATTATTGAATCATTCTCTCTGATGGGTTTATAATAGTCATGGTTTATAGGCAGATATCAGAAGCTCACAGTACTAATGCTGGAGACCCTCAAAGGTCCAACTCTGTTTTTGATCTACATAAATGATCTCCCAAATTGCATCCTTAGATAATTTTTAGACATTTATGCTGATGACACTACCATCCTAGGCAGCACATCAAAGGCCGTAACCGACCAAGTTCTCTCTGATTCTTTCTCCTCTGGTTTTGAGCACGTGATACAATGAGGACAGAAGTAGCTGATTACTTTTAATGCACCTACAAGCAAACTTCTATCTTTACATCATCAACGCTCTAATTCTTATTTGGTATAAATTGAAATGAATGGCTTTCGTCTTGGGGAGATTCCAAGTTTTTACAACCTTCTGGGCCTGACCTTTACTTCTAATCTGAAATAGAACACGTACATAAAATCTGTAGCCAAGGTCGCTGGAAAACTAGTGGGATCCTTCTATCGATCCAGTCGATATCTCACTGCTGATGCAATTCTCTACCTATATAAGAGCCAGGTACGTCCAAGGATGGGGTATTGTTGCCACATTTAAGCAGGAGCTGCTAGAAAGCATCTTATCCTGCTTTGAGCGCGTAGTCTCGTAGGGGATGCCCTTTTCTCTACCCTGCACCCTCATTCTCACAGAAGAGACGTTGCGAGCCTGTCGTTATTTTCATTGCAAGTGCTCCTCTGAGCTCTAATCTATGGCACTTCTCACCAAACTTTCACAAAAGACACTCATCTAGCTTAAAACACTATCAATAATTTTCCCCACACTTTATCTGTGTCTTAACCTAAACGTAGGTTCCATGAACAAAGCTTTTTTTCTTAGAACTGCACATCTGTAGAGCTGTCTTACGTTTGCATATTTTCTATCTGACTACAACATGGTCGTCTTCAAGTCCAACGTAAACAAATTCATGGTGAGCCGTTCCCCTTAAGTAATTCCATTTACTAAACTGACACTACTGACTATGATATTGTCGGATTGACTACTGTACACTCTTTTACCCTTATCCTCGAGTGGCTTCTAGTCCTTTATAAGTGGTGACTCCTGCGCAAAAATGTAATCGTCTTTTTTTTCACTACCGAGTAGTTAGTAATGCACATGCTTGTAACTGAAGCAGACGGGAAAGCAAATATCCCCCCCTGGAAAAATGGTTGGTTTATTCTGAACGCTGTTCTTTACATAGGGATGTTTGGGATGTTTACTTTGAAAGCCTTTCTTAACATGGGAAGGTTAGGAGTGTCTATTCCGAAAGTTGTTAACATAGGGAGGTTGGGGGTGTTTAATACGCATGCGCATTACTAATTGTTCGATAGCGAAAAATTGCTGCCATCTATTACATTAGCTTTTACGTTCGATCACAATTTTTTGTTAAACTACTTATTAGACCCAAATTTAACTGTAATATTCGTTGTCAGCATACGCGATTTCCTACATTTCGAATGTGAAGGATGGGTTGTACTAAACGTAAACAAATACCAAAAAAAATGTGTATTGTATTAAAAGAGACCAATTATTTAAAAAGTGTCATTGAAATTAATATTTGTTTTCTCCAAATTTTTGAATTTTTTATATGTTATTAGTTACGAAAGTTTATATTTTGTATTAAAATAAATCTCTATTTTGTGTTATAATTTTATTTAAAATATTTGAATTCAGTAAATGTGTAAGGAAAAATGTCTAAAAAACGCAACATACGAAAACTAGAATTTTAGTTTTAAATTAATATTTTTTTATCTAATCGAAAATGATTAAAAAAAACATATATGAGGATATCTTTATCTTATTTGTTTTACAAAAAGAAAAAAGAAAACTTATTTGCAGAAAAAGAGAAAAGTTATTTAAAGTAAAAACAAAAGCTGTTTAAAGAAAAGAAAATTATCCAAAAGGAACAAAAGTATTAATTTAATTTAAAGAAACATATCATCAATAAAGGTAAACTATACCTTTTCCAGTTAAAAATATGAATAGTTCATTTCGAAATGGGAATAGTTCAGTTCAAAATGGGAATAGTTCATTTCAAAATGGAAAAATTATTATAAGTATAAATATAAAAAAATATTTTATAAACTATTTTAGCAATAAAATTGTTAACATTTTATAAAATAAAAAAAATTCTTCAAGTCATTTATTAGAACATCTAATGCTACAGCTGCAGGGATTTTAGATTGAATTCCAGCTATGAAACGATTGCATACTTTTGAGTGACATGGGACATTGCCAACAACCATCACAACTGGACGCCCATATTGTCTCTTTGCAGCTCTCAAACATTCTCGCGCTTTACTTTCGAAAAGATCCTCTTTGAATTTTATGGTACACGAGGCCATGGGGACCAATACATTCAATAATGTGAATATTGGCACCCTGAGTGCCGACTGAAACTACGTTACATCACCTACCTTTTAAAGAACGCCAATCTCTCCTGGAAATAATAGCATTAATATTCGTTTCATCGATAAATAAAATGAGTTTTCCAGTCGATTAGTAATTCAATATTTTTGAACAAAATAAACTACCTTTATTTTTATTCTCAATTAAATTTACCCTCTCGGCTACAAATCTTACAGCTTTAAGCGTATAAATCATCTGGATGCTTTGCTATTGTAGATTTGGACAATTTAAACCCAAACTGGGCTTCAATCCTTTCACAAATCACATTAAATGTGACACTAGGATTTTCATCCACTAGGGCTTGAATAAAATCCAAATGCATCTGTTTGACCTTACAATTTCTAGGCACCCCTCTTGTATCAGGTTGATTTCCATTACTAATCCAGCGATAGAGGCTGGTTTTCAGAATAGATTTTCCGCTAGGGCTTTCTAATTTCCATCCATCTCATATACCTCCAAGGTACGTGCTTTTGCCCTTCTTCTGTTATCGCGGTTTTGAGTTGACCTAACCATTAAAAAATGTAACAAATCAATACCTTGTTGTAGCACCAAAGATATTTATAAATTTAATTTTTTTTTATTTAATTTTTTTTTTATTTTGAAATGAACTCTTCTCATTTTGAACTGGACTATTTAAATTCTGAACTGAACTAATCCCATTTTGAACTGGAAAAGATATAGAAAATAATTTTTTCAATTTCAGAATCTCTAACAATATTTACGTATTACTTGGAAAAAATGAAGAAAGAAGAAAAGAAATATTTTAAGCCTTTCTATACAAAACTGTTCTCAGGATTTGTCTCCTGTCGTGAAAGATTAACTTAAGTCTAATTTTTTTTCATTGGATTTTGTTTCGTTTGTGAACGATTTCCAGCATAAAAAATGATTCTCAAAAAATATTTATCGTTTTAACAAACTTTAAGAAATTAAAAAGAAAAGTTTTATTTTTCAAGCCTGTAAATAAATATTTTGATTTCTCTTGCTGTAAATATTTTGATTTGACTTGCAGATTTTGGAGTCAGCTTCTCTCGTTTTTTTACATGAAGGTCACCACTTATTAAGGCCCAGAAGCCACTCGGGGATAAAAGTTATTTTGTGTACAGTAATGAATGGGATAGTGTTTCAGTATTTATTAGTATTGGAGATTTGATAAAGTATCATCACTTAAGGAGGCGTTCATCAGGAATTTGTTTATGTTGGACTTGAAGACATCCACGTTGAAGTCAGGAGGGAAACAAGCAAGCGGTAGAGTGTTCAACAGGCGTGCAGTTCTAAGAAATAAGCCTTGTTCATGGAATCTACGTTCTGGTTTTGGCACAGCTAAAGAGTGGGGAAAATGTTTGACAGTGGTTTCAGCTAGACGAATGTTTATCGTGAAAGATTGGCGAGGGGGGACCAGAGATTGGAGCTCAAACGAGCACCTGCCATGGAAATAACGATAAAACAAAGATAGGCTCGCAACGTCCTTTCTGTGGGAGAGAGGTTGCAGGGAAGAGAAAAAAGCACCCCCCCATTAAGCCACGAAGTCTATTTTGTACTCTGTCAAGGCTGGATAGGCTGTTTTTAGCAGCTCTTACCCAGATGTGGCAGCAATACTCCATCCTTGAACGTACTTGGCTTTTATATAGATAGAGAATTACATCAGTAGTGAGATAGCTTCTTGAGCGGTAGAAGAATCCCACCATTTTCACAGCGACTTTGGCAACAGACTTGATGTACGTGTTCCATTTCAGATCAGGAGTAAAGGTCAAACCCAGAAGCTTTTCAAAACATGGGACCTCCCCGAGACGAGAACCATCCATTTCAATTGATGCCAGATGGGGATCAGAGCGTTGACGATGTAAAGATAGGAGCTTGGTTTTGGGTGCATTAAAAGTAACCATCCACGTCTTTCCCCACTGTACAACACGCTCGAGATCAGAGAAGAGAGAATCAGAGAGAACTTTGTCATTTACAGCCTTTGGTGTGCTGTCGTAGATGGTCGTATCATCAGCATAGATGTCAGCGAATGATTTAAGTATGTGTCTTGGGAGATCATTGATGTAGATCAGGAAGAGAGTTGGGCCCAGGATGAACCCCTGAGGGACTCTAGCATTAATACTGCAGGCCTCTGATTTTTGTCCATCAACCACTACTCTTATGAGCCTATCAGAGAGAAATGATTTAATGATTGAGAAAAAATTTCCAGTTATACCGTAGCTAAAAAATCTTGTGAAGTAGGCTTTTATGCCATACCTTATCCGAGGCCTTTGATATGTCAAGAGCCATTGGCCTCTCTTACGCAGACCGTCTCTCTGTCGACAGGAGTTCGTTAGATCATTAGACTTATTTTTCCCCCTCACTTGTTCATGTATTTTATATGATTGATCATAGTTTATTTTATTCGCATTCTCACCCGTCTTCCCCGGTGTTTATTTTCCCGTCTCCCTCGGTTAAATTTATGTGTACATAACATTTAGTCTGTTCTTACGAGATATTTTATTTATTTATATATTTTATGATCAACGATTAACTCCTGATGAGTCTGTTGATGAAAGAGGACCCTTGTGTTTGGTCAGCTATTTTGTTTAAAGCAATGTATAAGTTGTGTACCGTCAAACAGTTATATATATATATATATATATATATATATATATATATATATTTACTAGAAATACCCATGTACCAGCATTGCACCGGCATTGTCCGGTAGAAATATGACCCAAAACCAGAATAGCTACGGCGAAGGCTCCTCCATTGAAAACTCCTCAAAAATGCCTTTGATTATCTAGTGTATTATCGTTAGTCACGTTAATCACTGACTATAGATAAACAAATAAAACACACGGAAAGAAAATAGCGGGCACAGCCGGCAGTGGTCCAAAGGAAATTATTTGTCTTCTACTGTCGTGCATTGTCTGTCAGTGGCAGGTAGCGGAATCCACTGGCTGCCCTTGCTTGCACTAGATGTTGTTGATAAGTAGTGTTTATTTACGGCTGTTATTTGCCTTTAAAATGGTCACCGTTTGTGCCTGGCAGTCGCTGTCCATCACTGGCGTCCACTAACAGTCTCAGTGTAAACCTGACTGCTTGAAAATATAATTGTCTGTCACTGGTTGCCATAAAATCGCCTGCTTCAATCCTCGAGCACTGTAATCCATTGGCGGACGCTGTGATTTAGTGGCGGTTTTGACTGTTATCGCCAGTAACTGTGAGAATAGTAAAAATTTTGGTGATTACAGTCACCTGATGACACTGGCGACCACTTACAGTTTTTGCTGGACTGAGACGATTACTTGTGGGCACTGGCTGCATTAACAACTCTTTGTCACTCCCAAGTGTCGAAGAATGGCGACCTTTGACGGACGTAGTGTTCGCTAGGTTAGTGTAGATCTTATGTGTTTTGTACGTATGCATAATATGAACCGTGCTATATTTTACATATTTTGTTCAAGTAAGCCAAAGTGTATAAAGTAGGTATTGTTTTTGAATTGTTAGATGTCTCGCATGTTCAGACTGTATCAATAATTTATAGGATTATTTCAGCATGGTCTGTAATCTGCATAAATATTCATTTGTTAAATGCTAAGAGTCTGAAGGCGATCCGGCATTTTAAGGTATTCTATTCCTGAATACATGTCTATTTACGCAGATTGTATAAAAGTATATGCCCTATAAACGAACTAATAATCACATTTGTATATGGAAATATTTTACGTATCGTTGCTGAATGTGCAAACACGCGCAACCTAGTGATGTCATTAAGCAATTTAATACGTTTCCAAGTATATAATCTTTGATCAGTTGATGTTGCGTTGTAATGTGTAGAGACAAAATTGAAAGGAATATAAAAGCATTTAAACAGTCAAATTGAAATTACATTGCTGAAAAACCCCTATACTAAATTAATAGTGTGTTTACATAAGAAATTGAGTAGATGATTTACCTAGAAGAAGATGAAGGAAAAAAAGAAGAAGCAAAGGAAAAAAGGAAAAGAAGACAAGAAAAAAATAAAAATAAAAAAGAAGAAATAATAGAAAAAAGAAAAGAAAAAGAAATCGAAGAAAATGAGAGAGAAGAAAATGGAGAAGAAAAAGAAGAAGAAACTAATAATCACATGTCATATCGAAATATAACTTAAAACGCCCAATTACGTCCAGTTAATGAACGTGCAAACCTGTACAAGCTAGTGAGGTTACTAAGCAATCCGTAAACTGCGTCTAGAATACGTAAGCCAGTACAAAATTTGTTTCGACCAGTCGGAATATTTCATTGTAATGTTTCTAGGGAAAATTGAAAGAAATATTGAAAAATTGTAACTGTGGCATTGGCACTAAAGCTTCAGGTAATAAATTGAATAGAAGTTTTATTTATAAGAAGATTAAGACGAAAAAGAAAAAAAGAAAAAAGGAGAAAAGACAACAAAAAAGAAGAAAAAAGAATGGAATACAATGCGAAGAAAACGAATAAGAGTGGAAGGAAGGAGAAGAAAAGATAAAAATTAAAAAAAGGTAAAAAATTAAAAGAAAACGAATTAGAAGTAAAAGAAGAAAATGAAGAAAATGAAAGACAAAGAAAAGAAAAAAAGAAATAAAGAAGTCGCTGTAAAATAAGAAGACGATGACGCTGGAAAAGAATAAAAAGTAGAAGAGAAAGTGGGAGAAGAAGCAAAAGAAAGAAAGACGTAATAAAAGGGGAAGAGAAGGCAAAGAAGAAGTAAAAGATAAAAAGAAGAAGAATGCACATTTCAAGATGAAGAAGACGAAGAAACAGAAAAAATGTTATGCAGAGGGAATAATAATAATAATAAGAAGAAGAAGAAGAAGAAAGAGAAGAAGAAGAAGAAGAAGAAGAAGAAGCAGAAGAAGAAGAAAACATAAAATACAGATATAGACGCGGGGAAAAAGGAGACGAAGACGATAAAAAGGCAATGGAAAAAAAGAGACTGAGAAATAAGAGGAAGAGCAAGACGTCGAAGAAAAGAAGAAAAATACTCTGGAGAAACAGACAGAAAAAAGGAAACCAATGTATAGCTGAAGCAAAAGTAAGAAAATGCTTGCGGGATAAGTTACAACTGGCTGATAGCCTGTCAGAAACAACGTGTTTATTTACGTACGGTCGGAAAAGAAGTAATAATATGGGTCCTGTTGATTGTGATGTATTAACTTTAAGAAAACGTAATGCACGCCGATTCAATCTAAAAGATAACCGGAACAAGACTTGTTAAAATAGTAAGTCATGCATTTTATTTTCTACTTAAAGGGAATGCGTCCGATAACGAGACCGGTAAAATTGGTGTTCGTGTTCGTAAATAGCATTCCTTTATTAAAAAAAATACTGCTTCTGACGGTAAGGTGTTTGTACAAGTTGTATGCCGTCATTCTTTTGTAATGAAAGGCAGCGTTTATAATTAAAAAATAGTCCAACGTAGTATGTATTAAAAATGCATTAAATAAGTGGAATAATGAATTGGTGTCTCGTAGCTAAGTATTACTGCGAATAAAAAACGGTGATGTAGAGTTTCGTGAAATATCTAAAAATAAGCAGAAAAACATTTGCAACTAATATGGTGATATCAACTTGGCGAGAAAATTGGTCAAAGAAGAGAAAATATAACTTTTACGAATAGTTGCGAAAACGTGTGTATTTTTGCTCGAAAACACACTGCGGAATTTGGAATGATAAGTGCGGAATATTTGCGACAATTTTTAACTTTTACTTTCGATGACCCCCCCCCCCCAAACTAAAACATTTCCTCTGATGAGGGATTTTTAAATATGAAATTAATAAGGAAAAAAAGAAAAGAAAATTCTTTTGTCGCATCTAAGAGAAAACGTTTATCAATTTGCGGTGGTCCAGTGGTAATAGTTCAGGCTTTTTACCATGAGTTCCAGATTTCGAATCTAGCTAGATTCAGCTACTCTGATAAGTCGTAGACGACGAAACACGGGATTAAATATAATTTATACCTGTGATAATATTTCGATTTTATGAATAATTTCAATCTGTTTTATAGTTAGTAGCATTTTTTCTATCATTATTAAGTTAGAAAAAATACACACAGGAAAACGCATAGAGAGAGAGAGAGAGAGAGAGAGAGAGAGAGAGAGGGGAAAGAGACTGCGAGGCAGTAAACAGAAGGTTCAACAACACAGTGAGACTCAACTTCGTAAGAGTTCCTATTTACTTTGCCTCCCCACGGGACAGAGTTAGATAGTAGGGTCATTTTTAACGTGGAGAAAGGAACAAAAATAAAAAAAGATTTGTCGCCTACTGACAGAGAACAAGAAATTGAAGTGTAGCATCTAAAGAAAGATTTTGATTTTGGCCAAGTTTATAACACATTAATTCGGTATTCCAAAACATAACTTAAGCCTTAATTCAATGAATATTTTAAACATGTATTTTGTTTGATTAAATTATATATGAAAGTAAAATAAGTTCATTATCTCAGTTATATGATAATAATAACTAATAATAATAAATAATAATAAATAATAATAAATACTACTACTACTACTACTACTACTACTAATAATAATAATAATAAATAACTACTTACGTCTAATTTCTTCGTGAGTTTAGCACTGTGGTCAGTTAAATAGCTTGCTCTGAGCAGCGGTAACCAACGTTCTTCATAAAATTAATAGAGCACTGTTCAACGGCTAATATTATTTATAAGAATTCTCACCATACTACTTGATTGAGTAACGGTTATATCCTGATTCTCAAAAATATCGTTTCGAATTTCGGTTTGAAAAGCTTGTCTGCCTATCCTGACTGATAAACTGTGATACATCGATAAAATGTTCCTTTTTGTTTCTCTCTTTCTCTCTCGCATCAGCAAATACTTCACTGTCATGTACAACTCATCACTATGGATAATAGTAGCAAGTGTATCTACGACGACTTTCGACACCCGAACGGACGATCACAGCCAAATGTGATCAATCTCCTAATATGCAATATCACAGTACACGAAGGCAAATAAAAGAAAATGCAAGTGATAATGTTGAGAAAGTAAAGATGCAATTATAAACGACGCGAAGTTGGTAGATTGTACGACTTCCTTTTCTGCAATTTGCCGATGATGAAGATCATGGTGGTTGCTGCAAAGACGCCGATATGGCGAAGACGGGGCGGGTAAGGCGGGTAGTCAAATCCAATCGAAGCGTGTTGATTCAGTCGGTGCTATTTGTTTTCAAGCGTATGGGATGTGAAAACTTTAGTAAAAGAAACGACAAAAAAAAAACGTTAATCATATTTCAACGAATAGCCAATTTGTTCAGAGTCCGCTTGGCACATGCTATATTAGAACAGGTTTTCGACTTTTTATTTTATTTTTTATTATAGTAAACATGTTCTCTATTCTTTTCTGCATTTCTCATCGCTTCTTTTGTCATTAACAAACGCTTTGCACACACATCATTTACACATGTAATGCATTAGCTTCTTCTTAGGCATGTATTTGTTTATTTAAGATGTACACATATTGGCATTATACCATAGTTAACCATATTACGCTGATTCGCATGAATTTTATTTACAGATTTAATTACGACGGAGTTGATTCCCAGTGGAATATGTAATGAACAGAATTCCATGCATCAGATTAAAAGGTATATCTATCATATATAAAAGTAAACCGTGTGTGTGTGTCTGCGTACATGTTCCTACGCCTTAACTCTGTCAATTTTCAGTCTACAGACTCAAAATTTGATAGACAGGGTACTAAGATTTGGGAACATCTTTGTAATCCGTTTTCAGCCGGAAATTTGGCTGTTAAGGGGTCAAAGTTAAACGATTTGACCTTTCAGAACTCTACCAAACTCCTCCGACAATTTTGTGTCTAAACACTTGAAATTTTAGATATAGGTCCCTTGGACATGGATCTTACTTAATAATTTTATTTGATCCCAAAACAATAAATGTTAAGGGTCATAATAGGGGTCAAAGTTAAAAAAAAATTAACCGTTTTTTTGCTCAACATACACTTCCAAACACCCGGGCAACGACGGATTGAAATATATATATAATAAAATAATATATATATATATATATATATATATATATATATATATATATATATAAGATAAATTAGAAATTGTCAAAGATTTCGTGTAGCTTTAGGTGATTGTAAAGCGTACGTATCCAAGCCGAAAGTCCTTGCAAAAAATTGCAGAAATTTCACCACTGAGGTCGGTTGTATCGAATGACACACATTACACTCAGCTACAAACCTAGATAATGGAGTTTTATATTTATGTGTACGTTTTGGTCGTGGACTCTCACTGCGGGCTTAGACAGAATAATATAGGCTCAAAACGAGAGTCCCCAAAATCTATATTTAATACAATGACCACATTACAAAAAGGGAATGTTGATGAAGAATATGAAAATCTATGATTACTATGAAAAGGTGTAAAATTAAGAGTTCTGTCATGTAACCCAATCATCAAATCTGGCAAAAAATAAAACTTTGCAAGTAAGTGCACAGAAAGAAAGCGTTAACAAACAAAGAAGGGGGTAGAATAAGAGTGGGCAGAACTAGTTCTGAGCATCACGCTTAAGAAGGCAGTGAATCTGAAATAAGGCTTGAGTAAGACTGGTTGTCGATTGATATATTGTGCCCTAACATTCATTCAACCCAAACAACAGATGAAACAAGAAATATTCAAAGTTCTGCTTATTAAAGCAGGTTTTTACATTTTCTACATAAATCCATTAAAAAACGAACCACTTTTTTGGCATCTTTTTTATTAGCTGTTCGTCCGAATAATGTTAAATCGTCTTGCACAATGAAAAAATATTGTGAACAAAATTATCTTTGGCATATATTTATGGCTTTATCCTTTTCTATCCATGAATATTTTTGTATAAATGTGACGGTGGCGCTTTCATTACAAATAAGAACAAGATACTTTTTAACGAACTACCGCACGTTTAATGCTTGCTACAGAATATCGTAAAATGTTGTAAACGTCTATTAAATGTTTTTCTATTAATATTTTTATGGATTAAATACGTTTGCTTCTATCGATTCTGCCATAATACATACATTGTAATAATATGTATACTCATACAATATATTTGTTGGAAAATCCAATACATTTTATATCATGTCGCTAAATTAATTTGACTAGTAATTTACGCACTGTTAATCAAACGTTTTAATATTTAATAACGATAAAAATAAACCATAAAATCAAAAAAGAAAAATATTTGCTTTTTAATTTATTTCTGAGTCATTATTTAATACACTAAATTTGTACTTACAACAAAAAGCGTACTTCATTTGGAGAGAGAGGTAAAGAGCGAGAGAGATTTGACAATAAGGTAATAATTCGACGTTTGTTTTTCTCGCAGTATACGTATCATAATCTGACGCTTCGTTTGAAAAGACTACGTTCAAAATGACTTGTACTTCTAGCATCTCTACAAAACATGCTATTTTTTTATCTTTGATTGGAGAAACGCAATGGACGAAATCAAAATGTATATATCTATATATTATTTTAATTAAATAGCATATTATTATGAAATAACCGAAAATCACTGTTTTAATCTTTGGCAGCCATTATTTCTTAAAACATTTTGTACGAAATAGGGGTTTTAATGATCCGATGCTACAGTTGAAACTTAATTCTTCGCATGCCCCGGTATGCCTTCTAACTTTTTGTAACTTGTTTACGATTATTCTATGATTTAATGAAATTAATAATAGATATCATGAGAAACAGTTTAAAAAAAATCTTTAATAAATAATTTAATTGCAAAATTTAATACACGCTGATGTCTTTCGGTTTATTCGTAAATATATGTCAATTAGGTATTTGGTTAGGTATTTATATGTCAAATATATTCGGTTTATTCGTAAATATATGTCAAATAGGTCAGTAGTTGAAAGTAATGGCATGGAACAGGTTATAAGTAAATACTAGTATTTCGTAGTTGATCAGTGAAAGCTTTAAGGAAAGCATGCGTACAACGATGGAAAACTAGCAACTTGTGTTTAATTAATTGTACAGAATGAATCATTTACAATAATTCGGAAACAATAATCGATTAACAATAAAAGCTAAAACAAAGTAGGCGATAGATTGCAATATTGAAATGGACATAGAAAGAATTTAATTGGTAGACTTTTTGATAATATAAAACTGGTTTCCGCATTCGGAGGGTACTAATCTACACACAAACACCGACAAACAAAGTTCTGTTATAAAATCGAAGATAGATGTTAACAAAGACTATATCTTCATGACTGTTTTCAAACTATCGATACGTTTCTATAGTAAAACATTAAACATGTTAATATGCTTATGAAGTAATTAGTTCTATTTTTAAAAATGTTTTTATTGTTAATAATGAAAACGCTACCGGCGAAATTGTGCCGAGAATCATTAATGAAAAGAGAAGGAACACCATAAATATCTTACAAATGATTCCGTTCAAATTATTTTTCACCCTGCAAGATAGATTATCATAATGAACCTGTAGAGAAATAGGTAAATAATTCAAAAGGCTTTTCTTTTTAATGCAATTCTGTTAAAGGGTTTATATCAACTGTGAGAGAAAGCGGTTCAATAAACAAACGAATAAAATAGTCTAAAATAGTCTGATTAGGTAGGCATCTTAATATATGTTAGTTTTTACGTTAGACAATTAGAAGCGCATAATCAGCAATATTTTTACATAGAGGCGTTGCAATAGAGACAAGGCAATAAAATGTCATAAACCAAACCTCATCTTCCCAAGTCTAATCTATCTAAAAGATTTTCCTCTACACGCATTGTACCGTTGCCCATGGCAACCGATTTGAACTGACCACCTTATACTTATCTCGCACGCAAGATTAAACAAAAACAACAAAAAAAATAAATGGTCATTGTCTACACATAGGCGCACGCACCTTACTCCTGCTGCCATGAATTTTGATTTTCATGCGGTTTATACTTATTTTTAACCAATAGCATTTATTTTGTTAATGTTTTTAAGCTGTTACTTTGTTACTTTTGTCATTTGACCCTGAAAATATCTTAAACATTGAATCAATAGATACATTTTGATAGATTTTTAAAGTTAAAAAATTGAAAAAATATTTAACTCGTAAAAATCAATTGATTTCATTACGTAAAGAATGTCTGCCTAGAAGCGTGCCGGCACTTTGTAACCACTGGTCTTTGAAAGATAAAAATATTTCTATTACTTTTTATACACCTTTAACAGTTTATTTTGGAAGTATAATCCATCAAGAAAATAAACAAACCACTTTTAAATGAGAAATTACGAGTTTTTTTATATGTTATTCACAGTTTCGTGTTGGGGGTGTCAAAAATTCCCCCAAAATTCTGATACACCTAGTGATTGTCGTACAAAATACGAATCATTCAATTTTCAAATAAAATTTTACAGTTAAATTAATGTATAGATTACCATATGTTTATTGAATTATAAGGTGAATGTACAGAATTTATAAAAACACTATCTCCCATATCTAAAATGGGTTTCTAAATAATAATTACGTTCCGTATTCAGCATATATGGCCTACTGATGACAATAAGGTGGACACTTTTTTTCCCTGTTGTTCGAGGACACGAGCCCATATCGACGGTTATTCTCTACACGATCGTTTAATGATTGAAACGCTTTATATGCCATACTTTTCCTCGATTTATATATATATATATATATATATATATATATATATATATATATATATATATATATATATATATATATAAGGTTATGTGGGTCATAGCTAAACACAATAGTACATTTCAAATAGAAAGAATGTAATATCAGGGAAAGATTTACTGCTCTATTTTACTGTGGCAAATATTATCGAATTACCTGGAAGAAACAATACATTGTTAGTAAAACATAAAAAAGAGACAGTAGCGTAGTGATAATTTGTGGCACAACTTTGGTATAATTAGAATATTTACAGAACTATTCAATGTAAATTTGTTTACATCGCAATTAAAGATGACAATATTGTAATCAGCTAGAAAGTAAACCAGCGGAACAGAGGTCCCTAGGCGGGCAGTTCTAGCTTTGTTCACGAAATCCACGTTTAGGTTTAGGCATCGATAGAAACTGGGGAAAATTATTAATAGTAATTTTGACTAGATGAGTGATTTGTGATCGAGTGGAGCTCAGTCGACACTTGTCATGAAAATAGCAATAGAGCAAAAATACTCGCGCCGTTTCTTCTGTGGGAAAGAGATTGCAGAGAAGGGGAAATGCCATCAGCTCTTAATTTACGAAGTAGGTTGGAACTCTGGTAAGAGAGGGGTTCCGATCAGCTCCTGCCCAGATGTGGCAACAGTATTCTATTCCGTCTATCAGGAATTCACATAGTTTTTGTATACTTAAAATCGGAAACATATAATATGACTTAATTGAGAGTAGAAATTCTGCTTAGTGTTTTCCAGTATGATTTACGATGTGTAATAACCAATTTTTAGACTATTCACAACTTCAATAATATTTGCGTTCTTTTGATTGATTAATTATGAGTAATAACTAAATTTTAGTTCAATAAATAAATGTACGTAAATATTTAATTTCAAATATTAAAATGTAAGGGTGCAATAATTATGGTTCTAAATATCACTACTATGCAGGTATTTGGCTCTTATACAGATGAAGAGAATTGTAACGGTAGTAAGATATCTACATTTTTTCTCAGCGACCTTAGCAACGGATTCGATGTATGTACTCTATTTCATTACGGAAGGGAACGTCAAACCAAGAAGTTTGTATAAACATGGAGCGTCCTCAAGACAAGAGCCGTTCATTTCAATTGGAACCAGATGGGGATCAGGGTGTTGATCATGGAAAGAGAGAAGATTGGTTTTCGATGCATTAAAATTAACTAGGGACCTTTTTATTTCATTGCACCACGTTTTCAAGATCGGCGGGGAGAGAATGAAAGAGATTTCGGCTATTTCGGTCTTTGCAATGTTGCCAAGAATTGTAGTGTTGTCTGCATTAATACTACAAATGACCGTAGGATATAATGTGGGGTATCGTTTACAAATGTCAGAAAGAAAGGATAGAACCCTGAGAGAGGCCAGCATTATTACTGTTAGCTCCCGATTTCTGCCCATCTACGACTACTCTTATAAACCTATCAGATAGGAATTATTTAACTATTGAGAACAGATTTTCAGCTATTAAATAACTGGAGATCTTGTGTATAAAGCCTTTATGCCATATTCTATCAAAAATATTTTATATGTCAAGAGAAAGTGCTCTAGAAACGAAGCCAGCGTCGAAAGATTCACTAATCCTGAGACATTACTGTTAACACATAAACTGGCAGAAGGAAACCATACTGCATGTCACTGAATAGGTTGTTTGTGTTAAAGTGGTTAACCATTTCTATTGTCTTACTCATGACTAAGTAAGACATGATTGAAACTGATTGGCTTGTCAATACAAGATCACCGCTCGCCTGAATTTTTAAATACGAGAGGGATTGATAAGGTGTCAGGATGTTTAGGAAACATTTTTCCTTAAGACAGCGTTTCAACAGCTTTGTAAGTATGGAGGTTGAAGCGGTTTGAATACTATAATTGGAATGTTATCGAGGCCAGATGCTTTACTGTATTGAAGAGTTTTGATAAGCTTGGCAACATCATGCACAGTTATTTACGTCGCCTAGTGTGTTTGCAGTCATAGGAGAAAATACGAGGTTAGCCGGCTCGTATCACATAGGATAGGAATTGCTGAAAAGTTTTTAGCAAAGCGTTTGACTTTGTCTGATGCTGATGAGATTGCCTCAGGTCTATTAATAATTATTGGGATAAAAGACACGCTTCGGTTCAAGGAGCTGTATGTTATTCGCCGAAACACATGAAAAATAAGCCTCTTCTTAGCAACTCTGGACTTGATGGACTCTCGCGTTTTTCATTAGTCTTTTACAGTGGTTGTTGGCAGTCCTAATAGCGGCTTTAGTTTCAATACATTTATTTAGCTGGAAGCAGTAGAAATAGTGGTTTGTATTCCCAATGGCAGCGATACATTCTGAATGAAACCACGGCTGTCTGTTAGGTTTTTACTATAAATTCTTTGAAAGTATGAAGCGGTATATACCGGCAATTAGCTATAAGTAATGTCTGATACTCTAAAGGACACGTTCATTTTAAACATGGGGCGTAGAGGAATATCTGAGAAATTTATGGAAGTCTATCCAGTCAGCCATAGAGTATCGATATACTCTACGATATGGTGGTACGTCTGAGGAGTTATTATATTTTGTTTTTATTTTAACTGAGACAACCGAGTGGTTGCACTAATTACATAAGACGGTTCAATTTTACCTGTGAATGCTTATACCCATATAAATATATGTTAAGACAAATTTCCTTTACTTAACACAGTCGACATAATGATGTTGATACACTGATTCTCGTTAGACCACTGATGTTAAGCAATTTTTATTCGGGTCAACACTGATTGGGTGAACACAGTGCGCCATATATGGAATTATTAAAAAAAAATTGATACTATTCGATACGAAGCCGACAAAAAAAGACCATATAAGAACACAAAATTTGATTTATAAGACCATAAAATTCAACTTTGATCGTCCTTTCGGGAACGGCGGCGCAGTGTATACAGGCGGTGAGTTTCTACAGTTTCAAGTGAGTGAGGATAGCGGTTTCAATCGTGCCCAAGCATGCCAGAGAATTTGTTGGCCAAAATGTAATCACCTGAAAAAGGCCAAAGGATGGGTTGGCCGAAACGTGGTGACACAATAATAACTATGAAGATGAGGATAACCGCCCACAAAAAGAATAAATTCACAAATTATGAAACCTTATCTCAAATGATTCCAATAATAATAATAATAATAATAATAATAATAATAGTAATAGTAATAGTAATAGTAATAATAATAATAATAATAATAATAATAATAATAATAATAATAATAATAATTCGTCCGATGTAACTTCCAGCATGTTTTAGGTGTATCTTTATGCATTCGGGAATTTATACGAACTCTTAAACTGACACCTTCACTTAATCTACAGGGTAAGATTATTCTAGTTCTGTTAGCCAGGAAAGTGTAGAAATTCCAACCATATTTTTAATTTTATTCTTTCAATCACATGTAGTGAAAATGGAACTGTAAAAACCCAGAATCTTATTCAAAACTGATCTAAACAATATCATTTATTATCTCATTGGTCAACTACACGCTATACACAATATACAGAATTAAAAATAAACATTTCGACACGGTCACGGCGAATATAAAACGAGAACAATGTAAACCAGTAGATTAAATAAAAAAAAATAGTTCAACGTTTTGTATAGATTCCTCAGTTTGAAAAGATATATCGATCGAAACACTATGGGAATACCCAATAAGATTAGGAGCGTAATCCGTATAATCCAAATAATGCGGTAAGCATCAGTCTGAAAATACTTCAACTCATTTCTGGGTTACCAAGTGCAATAATACAATCTATGTTATTGTGCTTCAGTATTTACAATGCCTCATTTACATAATGCATTATAGGTGACTATTATAAACGACTTTCTATTTACAAGATATACTACTGGTAACGTATACAGTCTTTCTGTCGAGGCTCTCCGAATATGATGAGATGTGAGTCAATCCCACTCAAAAAGAAAACCTTTAAGAAACTCCCACCAAACCTCTTTTTGTGTCATTTCTGCATGTAAGAAATATTATTCATCTAATTAAACAGATGAATATTATCACCCATGAAATGCACTAGACGAAAAATTATTCCGGCAGCAAAACCTCGACGAACAAAATATCAATAAAAGTCTCATGTCTATATAATATAACTATCATTTGATTTGTTTGTTGTAAATATAGCAAGTTTACTAAGTTTTTTTTTTAAAGTTTACCTCCAATTGTTATAGAGAGAACCATACAGATGTTTTGATGACAAGTCATCATATTCAATTAAATACATTTGGGTTTCCTTGTTGCAAGCATAAATCAGATAGTGACCTTGACGAATCAAATTACAAGAATACTGGTGTCGCTCTCTTAGGCGAGAAAAGATGAAAACTATATTAAGTTGAAATTCAAGACTTCCGAGATGCCTTTTATAAGTTTCCAGATTTTTTTCGTAATTGCCTTTTCATCGATATTACACACATGCAACTCTAGTCCCCTTCAAAATAATCTCCTACGACCGTAATTCACTTATTGTACCGCTCCAACAACTTCTGAAACACCCATAGTAGTCCTCTTGTGTTATCGTGCCAATGACTCTCATCACAGCCTCTTACATCTCAATTATCTCATAACGAAAACATTTTCTTTGAGCTTAGGAAATAATTAAAAATCACAGAAAGCAAAGTCCGGACTATAAAGACGGTAAGGAATTGTCTTCATGTTCATCTACTGTCATGACAACGTCTTTCTTTTTGATCTTCTCTGGGCATCTTTGGCACACATTTCGCGCAAATCTTCCGCATCTTCAGTTCCTCGCGAATAATTTTGTGTACAGTTCCCACACTGACATCAAACAGGAATTTTACGAATTGTT
Source organism: Euprymna scolopes (assembly GCF_053919585.1). Classification (NCBI taxonomy): domain Eukaryota; kingdom Metazoa; phylum Mollusca; class Cephalopoda; order Sepiida; family Sepiolidae; genus Euprymna; species Euprymna scolopes. The sequence goes on along the minus strand of NC_136511.1, from coordinate 88,198,050 downwards.
ATGGTAACCAAATTGTTATGAAAAACAAATTCTGAAAACATCATAAAAATATTATATAATTAAAAAGGAACTAAAACCCACAAACAGAAAAGGAATATATGACCATTTTTATGTAAATAACTGACAGACAAATATAAATATTTTCTTGAATGCAAATAACTAAACAGTATAAGGAACTAAGTTACAATTCAAATAGCACATTAAATGAAGTCAATAATATGAAATTGATTTTAGAAAGTATGTAAAAATACAACTAACTAAATCAATTCACCGACTTAAAATACTAAAAAATAAAATAGACTTACCTGTGATTTGCTAAGTTAAAACACTCACTACTTTGATTTTATTAAAAAATTAGTTAACCCTGACATAAGTAAACTCATAAGTTCTTGTATAACTAAAATTAATTTTTTATATTCTACTTATAAGCAATTTTCTTTTTTTCTTTTGCTTCTTTTTCTTCTTCTTATTTTATTAGAAAGAGAAATTATTCTGTATTCTTCTCATAAAGAAGTAAAGATAGACATTCTTTTCCTATATAATTCACGTAGTTGTTTTCAATGTAATGAAAATACTCTATTTCCAAATTCTCAGAGATACATTAAAATACATTAGAAAAAGCTTGAATTAACATAGTGTAGATAGGTTAATTATAAGCCAATTTCTTCTGAAAATACATTAACCAGAGTAGCTTATTATATTTATTTTTAAGCAAAGGACATATTAATAACATGGACTCTGCGTTGAAGCCGGGCGTCCATAGAATATATAGCAAACATATGCAATAGATAAAAATAGAAATTGACCAACTAATTAAAATATAATGTCAAATTAATATTAATAAAAAAATTGCACAAGAACAAAATTGTCCGTCTATCAAGAATTCACATGGTTTTTGTATATTAAAATCGCAAACATATAATATGACTTAATTGAGAATGGATATGCTACTTGGCGTTGTTCAGTATTATTTACGATTTGTAATAACCAATTTTTAGACTATTCATAACTTCAATAATATGTGCGTTCTTTTCATTGATTATGAGAAATAACTAAATTTTAGTTCGATAAATAAATGTACATAAATATTCAATTTCAAATATTAGAATGTAAGAGTGTAATAATTATGGTTCTAAATATCATTACTATGTAGGTGAATGTATTGTACTTGTTAGTTAATAATTGGTCGAAAATGATCACGAAATTGCTTGGATTATTTTATATTAAAAAGTAAAAAATAACTGCACAACTTGGATGTTTTATGCAGTAAAGTAAAAATTAACTGCACAACAAATTGTATAAAATAATGAGAAAATAGAATAAAAAGCAAAAGGAAAAAATAAAAGAATACTCCCACAAAACATAGGTTCATCATACGACAGCATACCTCTGCATGACCAGATAAGGCTGTGATTAAGGTATTATTGTGCTGTACTCCACTATATTTAATGAAATATTCCCAACGTTCTCTCATGAAACATTACTAACTCACAAATGATTTATTTAATCAGGCTGGATTTTTCCATAGCGGTTACTATTGCTTGAAAACAAAAATCAACAATAACCGAATATTTCAAGGTCAACGTCATATGATGCGGAAAATCATTGGCTACAATATTGGCATCAAATGGACAGAACTGAACTTAAACCTAAAAGTGTGACTTTCACCTTTTTCATTATCTTGACAATGACCGTTTGTTTAGCTATCACAAAATTGTATCAGTTCTAAGTCAGACCATAGCCGATATTTTAATCAAGTTTGGTAACGATTGCTAAGGCGGTATGGGCGCCTGATTATGTAGAAACACATAAACGAGTCGAGATCATAAGACTTGCCTTGGAGAAGGTACGAAATACGAATAATAAAGGAAACTTCATATTTTAACGCCAAATAAGCACGTTAAAGAATGTTAAAAAATGTCAAAAGGAATAAGAAAAAAGATTCAAACAGCTGTGCAAAACGGACGGTTAACCTGAACAAACACTATGAACGACAAGACCACAGAAGCTTGTTAAATTAAATATTAGAAGTGATATTAGAAATATATATATATATATATATATACATACGCGACAAGTAACAGATGCTTTTCATTTACTTTTACCAAGACACACGTTTAAGAGGTTTGGGTATGTTTGGAACAAGTGCCACAAACGTAGCCATCCGGTGTGGGTTTACATAAACTGTAAATGTAGATATGCGGGTGTTCAATATGTCATATAAAATGTTCTAAATTTAGATCGAAAGAAATAACCAGTGAATTCGGGCGATCAATTTCAATTACCTCCGTGGCCTCTACTAGCACACGCTCAATAATTTCGCGGTATCTCAGCAATACAAACATGTCTTCATATTTGTATACGAAAGTGTTTCTTGCTTGAACCATATCAGTAATACACAGCAGCACAAGCACGTATTAGTTAGCCGCGTATCACTGAACAAGTTATTGAATGTTGAATGTTTGTCCTTTTTTGGTAGAATATTTATGCTAAGCATCGATTAAATAATCCACTACGCAATATTAAGTTGACTGGTTTTTCAACTTCCAGACTAAATTGTTTCCCTCCTTAAAATCAATATTTTAGTAAAAATACACATTTCTCTATCTATAGCGTTGATCCATGTTATTAAAAAGACAATTGTAATATGCTTGATTCATTTGCAAATATAAAGATTCTTATTTGAAATAATTCTTGCAGGAAACATATCACCGTTTTCTTGTGATAAATGGCAATTACAAATCTACTTAGGATTTTATATCAGCAGTATAATTAGCTATAAAAAACTGACACATTCAGGATATAATTTATATTTCTTATTAAAGAATAAAATAGGGATTGTCTACCTTACAACTAAAATGTATTTCTTATAAAAACAAATAATTAAAAAATACCGTGCCTTTAAACTATCTCGAGCAAATCGTAGAGTCTAATAACAAATCGACATTTTATCTCTTGTCTACCAGTTTAATAATTTGGGGAAAAGTCAAATAAACAAAGGATAGATCGCTGTTGTAAGTCATGATAAAATTGCAATGTTTGTTGAAAATTAAAACATCATATTCGAAAAAAATTGTTTTACAGTGTTTGACTAACATTTTTTTATTATCACTTAAAAAAGGTTCACGTTTTCAACTACTGGTCTGTAATCTGAATATTTATTTAGCAAAATAAAACCTATTAAAAAACTAAATGTCAAGCGGTATAAAAATTATGACAGTACCGAAAAATGTCGGCTAGATTAGCAAGATATTAGGTCAATGCAGCAGAAAATTGAGAATGCAATATCACAGTGTTTACAAAGAAATCAAAAGGTTAATGAAAGAGCCAAAACACATATGGTCTGAATAACTCTTTTTTCTGCGAGGAAGGCAGCACTACTAAAGCTCAATTATTTTGATAATGTAAAAGAAACGATTGCGATACTAATCTACATATATGCTGTATTTTGATATAGTGACTCTCGTTTCTGCATTATTTCCTTTCTTTCAGTCTGTACACTCTTAGTCTTACGTATCAGTGAGGTATTTGTGTCTTGATCTCTGGGGGCTTCCTCGTGGAAGTACATAAAAGAACAATGGTTCATCTCTTGATTTTCCAAATATTTTTAATAATCTAGTAAACGTTTTTTGTGTTGTCGCGTGTTTCATGTTGAGAAGAGCTTCCTTGGGCATAATCAACGCCCTTTGAGCTAGGAGGCATCATCTTAGCTCCTGCAATTAGAGAACCATATATTCTATTTGCGATATAGGAACACGTTATTTGGCGATCTAGTACATATGCAGCAATTATATAAAAAACATATCAGCCAGTGAACGATCAAAAACACATGAAATCACAATTCAAACTGAGAACATAATGTAGATCATCTAAAAGAATAATGGAAAAAGCAATATAATACATTTCGTAACTGTACAAGCACAAGTTCGATTTAAAAGGCAGATGCATGATGTGTAAGGATATTGAAAATTATGATCATCCAATATTGTGCATAGAAATGGAAAATGGCAAAGGTTAAGAAATTCGGAAAAATAGAAAGTTTTACTACAGGACTATTTAAAACCACTGGAGATCTCATAGCTGACAGCTTAGCAGTAATATAAAATGAAACCTGTCAGTCCAATGGCTGGTTTAAAATTCGGAGTCAATCTTTATTAATTGCACGGTCCAAGAAAAGCAATATCCGTGCTTGCTAAACATAATTGTACGTGTGTGGCTATTTGAGTGGATGTTTAATATGTCAGATAATAAGCAATGATCGCAAAATTTAAATACTTTATTATCGATTACACACGCTGTCTTACATAAAAATATAATTATGAAAGAATACATTTTTGTATTATGAATCTTTTGGTAAAAGCATATTCAACATAATTTAGAGCAGGCTTTAATCAATAGAATTTCTTGGTTGCGTTATAATGTAAAAAAGTACCTTTATGTCTTTCGGAGACAAAGTGCATTTTGTATCTCCGTAGATAAATTTGAGTCCCTAGTAATATGTGTCTTTATGACTGTTTTACAAGTACTTTAATGGAACGTACTCAAGGTAAATGTGCCACATTTACAAACCCGACAAGCCGAAAAATCCCACTTTACACTGTAGAGATCCCAAAATGTCGGAAAGCATTCTACTCTCATAGTTTTTTTAATAACTTGCCGGGTCCTTGCTTCCTTGACTTAACTCGCTGCATAGTATTAATTTAGATTTGGTCCCAAATAGAAGCCCGTTAAGTAAAAGTGCCAAAATAATATAACACATTTATGAGCTGATAATTTATTTTTAAACAAGAATATGCATTCCATTCAAATTGTTTGAACAGTAAAAACGTAATTAACGAAAAACAATAGAATAATCATTCTTTAAATCTAATTGGAATGTTTTTCCCTTTAAACCATCAACCGTTTCAACAATGCTCATGAAAATATCCTCCATAGCTATGACATCATTGTGACATCAAGAAACCAAATACATTTCTCATTTTAAAAGATAGAAAGGCAATAAAAATATAATCTTACTGCAAAAATTTACTTTAAGAAAGATTTTAAAAAACATCTATTCATTAACCTTGCAAAAAAATTAAATGTTTTTATCTTCGATGAAGAGACGCAGATTAGATGAATGACCCCCTTAAAAATGATCGCCGATTAATAAAAATCATAAACACCTTGTATTATTTGGATTCTTCTTACGACTGTTCTCATCTTGAGTGTCATTTTCTACAACGTTTCGGCGATGGTACCTCTGACTTTCGTCAGACGTATTTGTTGAACTCAGGGATGTGTCTACCGAACTCAGAAATCTACACGGAATTTCGCATGGAACCTTTTTTCTTCATAGACGTAGGTTATAGGTGAAGGCACGAGAGCATGCCATCCGCGTGAAATAAATACATTTGCATTCCGCGCAAATTTCCAAGTTCGAGAGAAACACTCTCGAGTTCGGTAAGTTACAATTGAAAAATGACTGAACGTTACATCGACTCAAACGTTGTGAAAATGGCACTCAAGATGAGCATATTAGTCTAAAAAACAATAACAAATAATACGAATAACCAATCAACATCTAAAACATTCTTAATCGTAATGAACACCTTGTATTTTTTCTGGATTAATGTGCACTGCTTTGTGCAAATAATCTAAATTTTATCGTAATAAGGGAACTATTCTTGTAATTTTTTTTCTTTTTTGAATAAATGTTTTTCATAATTTTGAGAAATGAATAAGTTGTGAGAAGAGTCGTTAATGTTTACGCTATATTGTGTCAATGAAAATAAGAATTTATTTGAAGCAACTGCAAACAATATTATTTGGGATATGTTTGGAAAATTATTTAAATAGTAATACCACACACACAGACACACACGCATATGTGTGTTTGTGTGTGTGCGTGTAGACTTGAGAGAGATAACCCCAGTAAAGTGCCAGAACTTCAAACAGCATAATGTTTTTTTATAAGTGTGGGCATCAAAGAATGCAAAATACATAGGTATTTTCGATTTTAACTCAACACAATGAAGACTAGTTTTTTTCTGCTCTCATCTTGTACTGTCTTCAACCTCTGCTAATATCTTTCGCACCGAAAATTGTGTCCTGTACGTTATGTAGGTTACTGTTGTTTTATTGCAATTCAGTATATTGTTTCATGTTTTGTTTTGTTTAATTGTTGTAGTTTTGTAGTTTTTTATTTTATTTTTTCATTTTCCTGAAATTTTGTTGATGATCTATTTATTTTTCGACGTTTGAATCGAAAAATAAATACAGCTTTGTCCCGGAAGGTCCTTAAATTCTAAACTTCCAGTTTCAAGGGAGCCTATTCGGTGTAAGAATGTTTAAAAAAAACTAATTTTTCATTTGAAAACACTATCAACTTTGGGAAATTAAAGAATTAAAAATACTAAAAATATAAAATAAGGATATGAATTATTAATGATTTCAATGATATAAAATAATCAATTTTATTTCTTCTGACGTGCGACGGAATTGTTCGTGAATTGTTGTCATGTTTTAATATTTTATCAAAAGGTTTGCTTAAATGTTCAAGCGCGATAACCCTTCTGATTACATTTTATTTCTTGAGCTACAAGCAAAACTATATAATAGGATCTATCTCTGTACACACACACACACACACACATATATATATATATATATATATATATATATATATATATATATATATATACGTAATGCATAACATTTGCCAAAGCATACACATACATGCACACAAACACATATATTTATTTTATATTATTATTTTATATACCTATATTTACGCACATATTCATATACAGGCATATATATATATATATATGTACACAAGACATAGATACTATTATATTCATACGTATATAAATTCATCATACGTATATAAATTCATGCATTTTATATTTTATTTATTATATATATTACATATTTTTATAACTGGAAATTTATCTTGTGTCGTAAGTTATTTTGTAATTTTTTATTGTAAGTATAAATTCTTAATGCTTTGAAAATACAACTTCTTTACTACGGAGTATATTTTAAACTTATTTTGAAAATATAGACTTAAATTTTATTTACAACAAAAAGTAGTTTTACATACAATGCCACGGAAAGGTTACAACAAAAAGTAGTTTTATATACAAAATATATAAAAAGCAATATGTCGGCAGAAAAAACAAGGTTTTCACAAATATTTAAAGCTAATCTGAATCGCAAGAACAACAAGATCGTAAACTTTTCTCTTACCCGAGCAATGAACGCTGCTGCACTTGAACGAGTCACAAGAAAATAAATTCTTCAGCATCAAGAATCCCAAGAAGCTCGTGAGGCCAAACAGTGTCAAAACAGGACAAAAAACTACTGCTACTCGTAATCAAGAATCTCAAGAAAATCGGAATTCTATATTGTATCAAAACAGGACAAAAAATGCTGCTGCTCAGGAGCACGAATCTCTGCAGGGACAATATGGTAGTTATGGTATTAGGAGGAAAAGAATGTGCACTGGTTCAATTTTTAATAATTCTGGGGATATTTTTTTATATTCTTCTACCCATGAAATGTGATCCTTAGCATAGGCTAAGGATCCTGTTGTCGCTATTGGTACTATGTCTCATCAATGTGATCTTGGTCTAGCATTGAGATTTAACAGTGAAACAATAGGAATTTGTTGCTCAGGATGCAAAATCAATGTGAAGTGTAATCATTTGTTTAGAAAATAGACCAGTTGGGAGCGGGTAGGTCGCTACAATGCACCTACTACTAATGAGTTTGGCATACTAATGGTTGGTGAGGATCATGCTCATGTCCTATTGTGGTTTTTTGATGAGATCAGACCTAATGACATTTACAAAATTCTCAGCGCTAAGCTTTCTTATCCTGAGGATGATCCTTTTCCTTTTCAGATTGTCAAAACTCAAATAGTTTTTGGCCCACATCACCCTCTTTAACCTTGAATCCTCTTGCATGGTTGATGGGAAATATACTAAACCACATCCAAAGCAGTTTCTTCCAGATACTGAGTTAGGTCATGATGGATACCCCAAGTACCGACGCTAACGACCAGGTAATGGTGGTTTCCAGGTTAATATCAAGCGTGAACATTTAGAATTTCAAATAAACAACTCATGAATTGTACAATATTGTCTTATCAAGGACATTTGATGTACAAATTAATGTTGAATTTTGCAACAGTGTTCAATTAATTAAGTATGTTTGCAAGTATATTAACAAAGGGCATGACCTGGCTATGTGTAGTATTGCTAATGAGAATGGTGAAATACAATGTTACAGGGAAGTCAGGTATATTACCCGCAATGAGTCTGGTTCGAGGTTATTAAGCTTCTATATTCATGAACGATACTCCCCCTGTAATCCATCTTGATCTACGTCTGGAAAATGGGCAAATAATTTATTTTAATCCTGAAAATCCACTGAATGTTGAACAAAAGCGTGATGCTCCAAGGTCGACTAACCTTACATCTTTTTTGAACTTTGCAAGGAGGATAACTTTGCTCGCACTCTTTTCTACAATGAATTACTCAAATACTATACATGGGACAATGCTTGTAGGAAGTGGAAACGTAGACAGAAAAGAAATAGATTTGATGGTCAGTTAAATGTTTTCACTTCCTATGTACTTGGGAGAGTGTACATTGTCCATCCAACTAATTTGGAATACTACTTCCTTCGCATCCTTCTGCATAAAGTTAAAATATCAAAGTCTTCCAGGACCTGAAAACAGTTAATGACTACATTTCGGAAACATTTAGAAATGCTTGTCTCTCCCTTGGTCTATTACAGGATGTCTCACACTGGGACAAAACTAAGAATAATGCAACACTTTTACAGTCACTCAAGCAGTTACGTAGTTTATTTGCCATCATGCTTAACAACTGCAATATTTCTTACCCAACAGGTCTGTTGAAGAAGCATATGACCCATCTTAGCGACGATATTCTGTATAGAGTTCAGCAAAATAATCCGTATGTCAATATCACCCTTTTAGATGAAATCTCATTAAGTTTTGTAGGATCTTCAGGAGAAGCTTCTCCATTTAGGAGAAAACAAATTTCAGAATATAGATTCCCATCATCTCACAGATATTAACATGCTATTCACGATTACATTGTTCGTGGAACTGCATAAACTTATGTGAGCTGAACAGGTATGTGTATGAAAATGAGGCAACACTTCTAGAAACAAAGGAAATATGACTTCATTGTGAGTAAATGATGATGCACATGCACGTTTTCTAGATGCTACAGGTGGTACAGCGAAAACATTCCTTTTACATATTCTTCTTGCAAAAGTGAGATATAATCGTAACATTGCATTAACAGTTGCTTATTAAGGTATAGCAGCAACACTTTTAGCTGTGGCTCGTATTGCACACTCTACGTTAAAGTTGTCTCTTGATTTAGCCAAGAAATCTGAAAATGGGTGCGTTTGCAACATCCCGCGACGTTCTAGCATGCCCCGTTTATTACAACGAACTAGATTAATCGTTTGGCATGAATGCACCATGTCTCATCGAGTAGCATTGATGGTATAGATCGTATTCTTAGGGACTTGAAAGAAAACAACACTTTAATGTGAGGGGTCACTTTTTCTATCTGGTGATTTTCGTCAAACGTTACCTGCAATTCCCAAAGCACTTAAGCAGATGAGCTAAATGCATGTCTTAAGACATCACCTTCTTGGCCCAAAGTTAAAAGTTCACTCTTACTGTAAATATGAGGACACATTTATTTGATGTTCAGTCTGCAGCACTTTTCTCAAATCACCCCCTTTCCATAACATCAGAGATCTTCAATTGCACAAATTAACATGTGACCAGATGGTAAATTCAATTGGTGACCTGATGACTAAGCTTTCGCACATATTGCTAAAAATGTCCACAATGTAGGATGGCGTTGTGAAAGACCAATTTTGGCCCCTAGAAATGATGCTGTTGATATGATCAATTATAATCTTTTGCAAGAGTTGTTTGGGTTAGAGCATTCTTATCAATCCATTCATTGTATTGTTGATGAAGATCAGGCAGTAAATTTTCTGTAGAATTTCTAAATTCACTACAACCGTCTTGAATATCACATCATAATCGGATAATGAAGTAAGGAGCTCCAGTCATATTATTAAGACATCTTTATCTATCTAAACTGTGTAATGGCACCCGGTTAGCAATAAAATATCTGAAAAATAATTTTCTGGAAGCCATTATAATAACTGGAAATTTTGAAGGTGAAACTTATTTCCTCGGATTCCCCTTATTACTTCTGACATGCCATTTCATTACAAGTGTTTACAATTCCCACTAACATTACGTTTTGCCATGTCTATAAATAAAACTCACGGAATTAAGCCTCAAAATTGTTGGACTTATTCTTTATACACCTTGCTTTTCTCATGACCAGTTTTATGTTGGTTGCTCACAAGTCCTGAAAATCTCTACATTTACACACCTTTTAGATGCAACACCCCAAATGTTATGTAAATGCTCTTCAAAATTAATACCACGCGTAGATTTACCAGCTTTCACATACGCTCTACTTGAAACTAAATTTCAAATATTTCATTAACATAATAGATTATTAATGTAATCTATATATGCATTGTACATTAAGTATTAAAACAAAATGAGGTTTAACAGTTGTCAGATATGCACAATGATAATTGCAATAATAATTGCAATTATTACATCATATTTTGTCAGAAGAAGAACTAAAAGAAGGGTAACTAGGATGCCCTCTCTAAAATAAAAATCACACACTGGTCTGACCTTTTGTTCGTCGTGGAAAAAACAATTGTGAATTAATGTTTCTGCTTAATCAATAAGATAATTATGTATGAGGACGGAATATAAAAATATATCAAATACAACATGGCAACGCCGAGTACTTCAGCTAGTATTGTATTCAAAAATAGTAAAATAAAAACGTAATTAGAATCATTTGACACAACACACACACAGATTGTCGCAGTCTTATTCACATCGAGACGTAACATCAAGTAAAAATGAAAACATGAAAGTAATAAATATCAGAAATGATAAAAATGAATGATTTTAATGTGGAATCCCCAGAAATACAAAACTGAATTAAAATGAAAAACTCAAATAAAAATCATTAAACTATACAAGAACAAAGTTTAGTGGAAAACGACAGAATTGTGTAAAGTGCTAAACTCTGAAATGATGTACGTATGCTTCTATTAGTGTCCGATGGGAAGGAGACGTGTGATGAGAACATCTACTCCAATAAAATGTCGCTGTTGGCGTCTGCTTGCTTTCTGCACTTTGTTCATACGACCGCCATTTTCTTGCGACTCCCAACCTTTCCATCGGTTGTCAATGTTTTAAGTGTTTCGATTGAACAACAGATTGAGATGCTGTTTCTTTCCAACTAAATGATTTGAACATTCGTCGACAAAGAAACGCTTTCAGCTGTCATCAGCCTAAATGTGACAATGTTTATAGTTTTTAGTTTCATCGCTTATTTCTATTCCTGTGTATTGTCGTATCCCTATCTGATCTTTTAAAAGTTAGACACAAGATAATCAAGCTGTAGGGGCATTCTTCGCTTATTGCAGAGGGAGGAGAGATGAAAACAGTCATTTTTTGTATATTTAATAATAGAATGCAAGGCTGTGTCAATTCGTTAACTGCATTAAACTATTATAAATCCAGTCCAATACACACACACATACATATATATATATATATACACACACATATATATATATATATATGTATATATATTCCCCTATCTAAATTAAAATAATTCTGTTTGTTTTATCCTTTATTATCATTAAAGCAGATCGCTATCATTTTAATTAATAGTACAACATCGTCTTATTGAAATACTTTGTATATAGTAAAAAGCAAATAATCAGCACACTACTATTTTCATGTTTTATTTGCCCAACTATTTAAAACTGTTTATTACAAATCAATATCTGGTTTTATTCATTTATAATGTTATCTCTGCATCTCTTACGTATAAAAGCAGCTCGTGTCGAGAAGTAGTAAGTGAATCCGTATCTTTGACGACTGTCGGTGCTAGTCACATTGTTGGATTTCGAGCTACGCGTTTGTTGGCCCGTTGCTAAGATTATTTGTTCAAGTTGAAAACAAAGCAACACCGTCCTTTCCAAGAACTTCCTACAGTCTCTCCGCAGATGTGGTCTTCCACATTCAAAACATGTACCTGACAGTCTCGGACGGCTTTTGCTCACATCCTTCCGCGTTATTTCTGCCGTTCTTACGGACCCAGAGGGTTGGGTGCTCACTAATATTTTCGCAGTTGGGAGCAGCTCGCTCACCTCGAAGGTCTCGGCACCCGGGACCTGCTGCAACCTCTTAGAAATCTCCTCCGGGAACCCGGTAACGAACGCCTTTTTGGCTACGTGACTCTTTGCCTGCCCCCTAATTCCTGCTAGCTCCATCAATCTGGGAATCTCATTAGCGTACACATCGACGGATTCCCTCGCCCACCCCATCTCTTTTAATCTGTTGAATAATTGAAACGGCTCCTCGGCAAATGCCTAGATCAATTCGACTTTGATTGCGTCAACGTTATCCTGTTCCCACTTGTTTAGCTCCAAGTATATGGCTAGAACGCCCCCCTCCAGGAACAACGGTATCGATGTGGCAACATCGACTATCCTTTGGAGCTTCGCCACTAGGTCCACTTTCTTTAGCCAATCCACCACATTACCTTAGCCAGTGAACGGATTTATCATGCTGTTCAGGTCGGTGACCATAGTTGTAATAGCTTGTTTTCTTTTGTTTCAACTCGAGAAAAACATCTTAGCAACGGGCCAACAAACTCATGGCTTGAAATGCAACAATCTTACCAGACCCGACAATCGTCACAGATACGTACTTCCAGACTCGAGCTGCTTTTATACAGCGTGTACTTCCCCTCATTTGCATGTGTGCGGCGTGATTTTGCGACGCTTTACGAGACCACAGTTCATAAAACTATGAGTGCCATCTTTGATCTCTTTCTTTCTCACCCGACCCCAGCCGACGAACACTCGGTAAGACTTCTGTTTTCCTTTCTCTTAACTTTAAACAACATATATCATGGTTTTATCAACATGAACTTTCATTAAATTGATTTACTAAAATAAAAATAAATTACCAAAATTTGTCTTTAAATATTTCTTTGTAAGATAATTTAAATGTAACCTATTAGTCTTTTAAATTACTATTAACGATATGTCGTGAAATGTATTTTGCAGATGCCACAAGACAGATCTCCAGTAATGCACTAGCATCCTTGCTAAGTTTGGGCTTCAACTGACACAGCAACTGACTGGTCGTGCCAGATCGTCTCATAAAATAAACGTATAGCCGTGAAAGATACAAAAACATTCAAAATTACTCTTGAGTTAGTCCATAGCATCATTTCCTACTGCATTATTTTTTTTTATCCAAATTCATATTTTTTACGCACGAGGTCTCGATGCTTCTTCAATAATATTGTTGTCAATGCTCAGCATTATGAAAGACAGGCGAACCTTCTGTAACCAATTTTTAAGCCATAGTTGATTTTCTGCCAATTTTCTAGATATGACCAAACTATTTCCTGGTATTATATTTTCACTCATTTGTTAATGATTGAACTCATGATTTCGACAGTTCCAAGATTACTTGTATTTGATACAAAAACATAAATTTCTATATGCTGTTTAAAAAGTAATTATAATAAGACATTGAAACAGCGATTTTTTTATCTGTAGTAGATATAGAGAATTTAAAAGTATTAAGTTGCAGTATTGATTTAAATAGCAGTAATCGATTTTATGATGATATAGAATAAATATATTATAAAACTTATACTGATTGGTTATCTATATTAAAGTATTAATATAGTTTGTTTGCATCATTGATCAATGTATATATATATATATATATATATATATATATATATATATATATATAATCTGGGGCTTTTATTTTTCAGACGTTAGTTACCAATGAAGTTTACCGAGGTTAATACAAGAATGATCAATACCAAAGTAGAGCAGTTTATGCACTTTGTTTTTAAATATGCAGTTATATTTTACTACACAGTCATGCGAATCTTTCGGTCAGCTAATTACTTGTAACTAGAAACCTCTTCCGGTTGTGTTTTTCATAAATAATGCTTCAATTAATTGAATTAATGCAGTTATTTAGAAAAAATAATAACATTTTTATTTGGATTAGAATCTATTACATGTTCTTGCTTTTAGTAAACGTTTACAATTTAAGGTTTGGTTTCAAAAAGTTCTTTAAAAAAAGTAAAATTAAGGGAATCTTCTTTAATTGTTTTCTGACGTCTTTTAATATTTATGACAACTATAATGAAAGATGTTAAGTTCTAATAATATTTTTCCAGGTGGCTCCTATTCACATCCATGTATTGTAGTTTTTTTTAATAAATGTGATATTCGTTACTTGAATATTCGGTGAGGTAGGTAGCTTACTCATACCGGTATACAATGTAAGTGTGTATGTGTGTTCGGAAATACAGAAATTCTACTTTTGGCCAGATGGTGAATGACTTTCGAATATCGGCGATTAAACTGCTTCCAGTGGGAATGAAATGCGACGGTTATTTCCCTAAAACACTACTTATGCTAACCATTTCTTTATTTAATCACCAAAGGACGCGAAACTTCGCGAAATATTTATATCGTAATGTTTATACTGTAGACTTTAATAGAATAAAGATTAAAGGGAATTAATGCAACAGATTTTAGTTCCATTTTATTTCTATTTATTCACGCGATACGTATATCCATCCAAATAATGGAATCATGCAAAGTGTATCTAAAACGTAACGGAACACTTGATTCACTAACACAGTAATATCGTCTGTACTGAGGATTTTACCTTTCAGCCGCAGAAGACTGCCACTTAAAATGATTATTACTTCGCATTTTATCCGTTGTGTCTATGTGGATCAAGATCCACTACTAGCGATACTAAAAATACAATGAAGAATTTATTAAAAGATCCACTTTGGTATAACTGCTGAAACTAGAACAATCTACCAATAAGGATTAAATTAAGGGTCCAGTTCAAAAGGTTATACAGATTCTCAATTTTTTATACCATAGTTAGACAACACGCACCTGAAGAAGGTCGGAGGTCACATACGCCGGAAAATTGTGAGAACAACACCTAAAATAAGAACAATAATCTGAATAATCCAAAAACACAAAATCCTTGAATATCGTAAGAAACATCAGAGTACACAATCGACAATAGACAGCACTCATATTTCAAAATAAAAATATCCTCATGAAAGAATAATACATCAAAAAGTTCATCAATGAAAAGCTACTAAAGACAGGTATTAAATAGTAGGTAAGCATAGTCATTAGAGACAAACATTGTAAATATAAAACAACAGTTTCTCTTAAAAAGAACAAACATCAAACAAGACCAATTTATATAGAAATTAAAGACATTTTAAATTCATAGATTTGCTTTCAACTAAACAGCGAAAGATTTAAATGTAATTATTGAAGTTACCGACGAGTTTGGAAAACTTATTTAAGCTCAATCATTATTTGATATTCGAAGTTTGTGTACTAGGAGTAATCCAGTGAAATATGTACAATAATCACTACAATATAAGGTGCCCGGACAACTTGTACCTGGAAAAATTGTACCCGGAAAACTCGTCCCTTTTTGCTAGGTAAGAAAAGCGGCCCCTTATTGAATAAATATCGGTTGAAACACATTTTATAATCGTTCTTGAAGGAGACATTGATTTTAAACGCGACTACGCACCCCCATAATATTAAAAAAAAGTATTTTAGCTTCTGTTTAAAAAAATAAACTTGAGCACACACGAAAAACGAATGCATATGTTTATTAAAATAAATACTTTAATTTTAACACGTTTTGTGTTATTACGAAACAAAAATAAAAGAAAGAAAACAATTGAGTATTATCAAAGAAAGCAATTATTTTATTTAGAATAATTAATTTAGTTTAAACAATTCTTGTGTTATTACAAAACAAAAAAAGAAAACACGGTACTTATGTATTCTTGGTACCCCGCTGAAGTAATAACGTTATTATTTTGAAATCCATTCTTAACATGGAAAGAGGAGGGTATCGTTTTAAAGTCTGTATGCAGTTGTCGGCTATTGTTAGAGGGGCGATAACTCCAACTTCTTCTTTGTCGAATAACGCGGGAAATAAGTAACAAACAAGATTTTTTTCCGAACAGAAAAATATTTGAAAACCAAAACGTTTATTGTATAAAAATGTATCAATATATAATTGTAAAAAACATTTATTTAAAAGTGTGCGCAAGAAAATATAATTTTAATAAAACTATTCTGTAATAAAAACATTGGATTTTTAAAAAGTAAAATACCTTTTTTTCGAACAAATAAATAATTTAAATTAAACATTTTTTTAATTAAAGCAACTTTATAGTGTCAACAACAAATTAATAATTACATTTTTTTTTTTACCCAGAAGCGCCACCTGGCGACAGTTTAGTAAAACACGCCAAGAAAAGATGGCCGCTGTTCGCATATAGTACAAGTGCCTTTTCGGGTTTAGTGAACACAAAAAATGTTCGAACTTAATACATTTTCCGTACTTAACGGGTAACGTGGACCCTGCATACATGGTGTTTATATTTAATCTCTATAAGTGTTTTCTTTCACTTTCCTCGTATATATCATAGACTTTATTTTTAATCGCGCGTGTATTTATTTTATTGTTTTGAATTTTTTGGGGGGTTAAATTCGATTCATACTTTAATTTCGTGCTGGTTTTTATTTTATTTTGATTTCATTTTATTTTAATTTTTTTTATTTTCTCAACTAAATATTACTTTTTTGTTAAATTATTTTTTCAGATATAATCAAATAATGCTTTTGGCCTTCCTCTTTTTTGGCCCCAAAACCTTCAAAAGGTTTTCGTGATTAAATAAACCAAAGAAAACCTTTTTGTGAATGCGCTTTGAGGGAGCAATCATTAAATAAAAACACCGTTTACGCAGGGTCCACATTCCCCGTAAAGTACCAATTTTTCTAAATAAAATATTTGTTTTATTATTTGATAATACAAGAATGTTTTCTTTTTGTTGTTGTTGTTTCGTAATAACACAAGACATGTTAGAAACTAAAATAATTTATATATATATATATATATATATATATATATATATATATATATATATATATATATATGGTTTCGTTTGTCGTGTCTTTCGTTCAGTTTCGTTACATAATCAACCGTATCAACTTCCGGTAGCTTGATTTTTTTCCGAGCAGTGATCTTGGGCATTACCAAAAAATACATAAATTTATTTTCTTTTGGAGGGGGGTGGATCGTTTTAAAACTATATCTACCTCAGTATTTTCTTTTATTTTCTATGTTTGAGCGATTATCGAAACTCCTAAGACGTTACAAAGCTAGGAAGAAAACGAACACTTAGAAACATCAAGTTTTCATTTATAAGCTTTACGAATAGTTGCGTCTGAATTAAAAAAATCCGAAAAGATAATGTTCGATAATGCGAAATTAAAAGTAAATATGACATAAAACATTGAATGCTTATTTATCTCTTTGCTTTTCCACCTTACACGATTAAAAAAGTCAATGTAAATGAAATATTATTTTTAAACAAACTGATATAAGATACTCTTTAAAACATTATTTAAGTAAAGTGTTTCGTGCAATACTGGAACTTTTATTCTTTATTGAATTTACTAAGTATTACTAGATTTAATAAATACATTGAAAAATAACTGTCAGTATACAATAAAAAATTGAAATAAAATTTGGCTTTTAACTTTATTGTATGCAATTATTTCTCTTTAGTACACGGATTTCGTTAACAATCGAAAGATAACGTTCTATTTGATATAGGAAAACACTCATTTTGAAAAAAAAAGCGGAACAAAAGCACTAAAAAATATCGACGCCAAATAGAAAAAGAATAAACCCGTGTTTTTATCGTACGTTTGTGTATTCCGGACTAAACCGAACTTAACTTTATGTGCAACTTTTTGGCCATTGCAACTCTGTAATCTTATAGGCATAAAAAATAGCTATAACAAACGAGGAGGACTCCATTCAGATCAGAAAATCATGAGGAATGATCTTCGCTGGCATTGTATAGAAAGTAGACTCGTTAAAAGCAGCATTAAAAACAAAACTTGGTCGCATGTCTCCAATCAAAGTAAACTACACTTTTTATCTTTCAAGCGCATGCCATTACATGGGATCTACTATTTGATTTACTGTCTGAAATTACAATTAAAAACTCGATTGTATTGATGTGTCGTTGCGAAAACCCACCTCTTCTGTCAAAGTGAATTTGGTTTGATGTCCTCATCGAAAACAACCCTATCATGTACTTATTAGACTCCCTTAATTTTACTAGATCCATCATTATCTTTTCCGTTTTCATGTCTACTGAGTCAGTCACATCGATTTTTCAAAACCGTGTTTGTTATCGATTATCATCGATCAAGTCCTTAATTATCTTAACTGCTTCATCTAAGAATAGTATCAATGATAATTTATTTAAAAATTAGATGGATAAAAGGAAGAAAAAATTAAATCCGAGCGAAAAATATAAAACTTTTTTTTACTCCAAAATGTAAGCTACCAAATATTTTATTAAAATACTCAAAACACAGAAAGAGCAAAGTGAAGTATGTGTTCTGCAACTACACTTATTATTTCCATGATCAGTAAAGAGACATCTTTCTTGGCTTATTTAAGTTTTGATATTTCATTTACTCTAACTCAATGTGCACGTTTTAGAGAAGCTAAAATTTCCCCCACATAAAAAACAATAAGAAAAACCCAACTAAATAGGGACATATATATATATATATATATATATATATATATATATATATATATATATATATATATATATATACTATGTAAAAGCTATCCAAGAGTGATAGCTAATGCATTTATCGAGGTTATTAAGAGTGTTCAATGAAAGAAAACAAGATAGAAATGTAAATTAATTTATATATATATATGTCAAAACATCGTTAATTCATTACCCTTACAGCGGCAGCCATATAGCGCAATGGTGAGAAGCCTTAACTGTCATTTGGGCGGTCGGGTTTCGATCCTGGCTTAAGCCATTTCCCTGTCTAGCCGCACTGATGAGGTGTGATACAGTACTGTATGTGGATATATATATATATATATATATATTGTTTTTAAAATATAATTATCCACTGACACGTGTTTCTTCGTCTACGACTCATCAGAATGACTGAATCTAGAGGTTGTTTTTCTAAGTATTTTTCTATATACAAAATGCATGCTAGGATTAGTTCTAGGATTAAGTATTAATTTACCAATAAATTAATTAATCGTGTTCTCGTGGGAAGACAAGCAAATATGCAATAAACAATTTGAACTACAGTTATTTATGTTTTACGGCATATCAATCTTTATGAGTGAGTTACTGCTGAAACATAACACCTATATGCATACAATAAAGATAAGTTGCTATGCTATTTATAGTTGTGGTTCAATTTAAAAGTGCATAAAATTTATAACAATAATAGACGATCATTGAACTCGGAGAAGAACTCGGGTCCATCCGATATGATTTAATAGGTCTAATCTCAATCTTGCTTGACATGTTGGTAAACAGGATATAAGAATATCTATTGTTGGTAAACAGGATATAAGAATCTGTATATTTTTACAATATTACTGCATAAATGCCGCCAATGATCTCAACAAGATTCGAACTCAACATAACAGATATCCTAATCCTCGACAGTATTTAGTAGACCAACCACGTATTAAACAAATATAAAATATTGAATAAATAATTAATAAAAAAATGCAGGCATGAAAAAGCAAAGTTGTGGCAAATAACCAATGAAATATTTGTAAAGACGGAAGCAAGGGTCCAACCGAATAGAAATATTGGAAAAAGAAATAAAACTTAAGATGAAAGAAAACAAACACATTTTATTAAAAATACGATGAATTAGAAGCTAAATCGATGATTAGTCAATCAAATAGGTATATACCGGTAGTATTTTTAAACTGTTTCCTGTCGGGGAAAAAGCACCCGAAGCCGGAAATTATGCAAACTAAAAAGAAGGGGGTTAGGATTAGGGTTAGGTATAGAGATAG
The DNA here is from genome assembly GCF_053919585.1 of Euprymna scolopes. NCBI lineage: Eukaryota > Metazoa > Mollusca > Cephalopoda > Sepiida > Sepiolidae > Euprymna > Euprymna scolopes. Next base: position 88,177,919 of record NC_136511.1, on the reverse strand, counting down.
AAGTGGAGGGGTAAAAGAGGGGAATGGTGGACAAGGAGCCAGAAAAATCAATATAATCTGAAGTGTGTGTTTCTAATTTTAGATGTTTGTGTGAATAAGGAAAAAGCTATCGACTCGAGGTCGGTTAATGCTGCCTATTGAATTACTGATTTCACACCAGTGGTGGATTCAAATCATAAAATAACGTAGTGACCAAAAATATAATCAGACAGTACATTTTTCATTTATTCGTCATTCGTTTCTGGTTTCGTTTATTTTATGTATGGCACATCGATCTTTTTATTTAATATCCAATAACAGCTATGAAATTATAATCAACGCGGTAATATTTCACAGAAATGATGATTCACCATTTATTGACAGAATTCGAAACGATGGGTGAACAGTAAGCAAGCTCGACAAGTAATTGTTGACATTTGATTTGTCATAGTTAGAAGAGAAAATATCCAGTGGTATTGCATTCCACAAATGATAAGTTATTGCAAATAAGTTCTGCTAATAGAATTTCCTTTACAACGAGAACGAATGGAATATTCTTTTAGGTTGTAATAGGCTGACAGGTGTTTTTTGCGTACAGGGGAACACTTGACATGAAAAAATGGATGAAACAATGCTAGCAACATCTCTTCTGTGTTAAAGGGATTGTAATAAGAGTATAGATCAACTCTTACTAGATTACGTAGCCGGTTATAAAATTAGTGCGTATTATTCAATAGTTCGTAATAGTATCCTTCAGTTCAACCTCGTACCCCAAGATTGTTATACTTAAGCATACAAACATATCAAGAATATATACAAAGATATACTAAGAATACAATTACTTGTGTTGGAACGATAAATCGGAATCGGAAAAATTGGAACTTTTGTGGGTATCGGAATCGTAAAAATTTGAGTCTCATTTCTGATTCCAAAACGATTATTTTTATTTTTTCCGGGAAATTTTAAAGTAACAAACACAAATTTATTTATTTATCAGAAGATTATTAATTTTTAACGTAAAATTAAAGGACAGTGAACCAGGATTTTGGGGTCCAATTAAATTATTTTATTGGTAAACACAGTAAGTAATCAACAGTTCACTTTTATTGCCTTAGAAAATCCTTTGAAATGCTTAGACTTATTTTAGCACGTAAATGATAAATATCAATATGATACCCCTCAAAGATCGCACTTAAATTAAAAGGAAAAAGCCGCGCCTTTGTCATTTTTTGGCGCCGACCTGGTACGTTGTCTGAAGATGTTATCTTTGAAATAATTCAAAGTTTTACTGCATTTTTATTATTTTTATTTTATTTTTATTTTTTTGCTACAAGTATAAAGCACAGATAAAAGTCTCATGGGTTGAGCAAAGCTTTGGTAAAAATACTTAAAGGATGAATGTTTAGACATTTATCAAATTATGAAAAAAGAAATTACATCTACTTTTAAAATACCCCCCAATGAGATTCTACTTTTTAAGGCGGTTATGTGTGAACACACGGAAATAGAAAACAAATAATTAATGTAGATTTTGAGTGGGTTGAGTTTCACATATACATTTAGTGTAAAATGAGCCCTTATTTCCGGGTCACTTCAACTTTATGAGCAGCTAACCAAATTTTTACCACTACTTTTAAGTTTGACCGACATTGTCATAAAACCACTGGTAATTGATCTATTTTTTGCATTATCGCCCATACTTGGGCTTAGTACTAGAAAAAAAAGTAATGTTTTGTATGATTAATCATAATGACATATTTTATACATTTTGACCAGGAACATTAACATAACCAAGGTTTCAAAGCAAACAAAATTGACTACATCCTTAAAACGCTGTCTGGTCCGAAAGAATGATCATTTTCCGTTAATTTTATATGTAAAACCGACTTTTTGTTTTATTTATTATTGTTATTTATTTTTCAGACCGATTACGTAATCGCCTGAAAATAAAGAATCACCCCTTTTATTGTCTTGTGGATTGCAGAATTCTAATGATAACTTTATTTCTTTCACAACAAAAAGTTAAAATTGCGAATCGGCCAAAATAAAAAAATAAAATAAAATAAAACAAATCGCGATAATTTGCTTCAAAGTTTTCAACGTGATCACCTAAAAAATATTTCACCGTAACCTCCTAAAAAAAGTAGAATCTTATTTTTGGCGAGAGCTAATGGTAACTAAACATCTCTATCTACACATTTAGTATTACTATTATTCGGTACTGAAGTAGTTGTAGTAGTTGCAGTAGTAGAAATATTTCTGTATTATGTTTTTTTACAGAATAAAATAATCGCATCAAAATAATCTGATAACCGATGAAATGTAGAAATTAGAATAAGCAATATGAACATTCTTTGACTGAGAAAAGTCACAGAATAATACCCCACCAAATTCACATGTTAAGAATGGTTTTCTAAGAAATTATTTTAATAGAAGAATTTTGTAAACACCGTCTTCTCATTGTGCATACAAATTGTCGACTATTTTCCATTATAAAAAAAATCCAATAGCAGTAAAAACGAGCATTGCAAGCCAGTATTTATTTTTGAAAAATTATAAATCTTAGTCTCTCACAACTTTAAATTAATTAAAAAGAAAACATTTGAGAAAAGAATATGTAGATAGATTTACTAATGCAATAGTTCCCGCTGTTTCATAAAACAATTGTTCTAAACATGTTTTGATATTTGAAAAATGTTTTATATCATTAGAAAACACGTACTATGTTCTAAAAGATAATGGTCGTCGTTTTTTGCTCATATAATTTCTGTTCGTTTTTCAAAACCATCGAATGATTCAAGTAGATAAAAGTCACATTTTCGAAACCTCCTTCTTTTCGTCTTTAATCGAGGTTTAAAAGCGAGTGAAAAGCAAGTCTGATGACCTAGTCCACAAACTCCGAAATTCCATCATGACTAGTTTCAATAAAAATACACGATTAAACCCGGATCTGAAACTTCCAACGTAGACCCCCACTACCATGTCTCCTTCTCCAACATAAGGGGTCTACATTCTAACCTTCCAGAGGTTGAAGCCCAATTACAGGAGACTAAATCAGACCTTTTTATTTTTAAGCGAAACTGGAATTGGACAGACTATTTCCCTAAATGAGTTCGTAATTAAAGGATACTCTAACCTAACTTCCAATCTGACCCTAAGATCACCATGGGTATGGAATATGTGCCTATATAAAAGATGGCTTTCCATGTGTGTAGGGACATCTCCAGAGAAGATCCTAACTTACCCTATGTATGCTTCCGAGTAGCACTAGCTCACACTACGGCATTTATATTTACTCTCTATCGCCTCCATAACAGCGGAGTTACTATCTTTAAAAGCATATCTGAGAAAATTGACCAAGTTCTATCAGCATATCCTTCAGCTAACATTCACGTATGTGGAGACTTCAATGTTCACAATGTGGAATGGTTGACCCACTCAAACAAGACCGATGATGAGGGGAGATTCTGTCATGATTTCTCCATTGCTTATGACCTCACTCAGATTGTTCAGGAACCAACCCGTGTGCCCGACAATGACGGCCAGTATGCAAGTCTCCTAGACCTTTTTCTCACAACTTGCCCTGAAATATGTTCAGTTTACGTTCTGTCTCCTCTTCGATCTTCCGAACACTCAGTTGTATCAATTAAGATAAAAATGAAATGTAATAAGTCCTCAGACGTACCTCTCCATCGTACAGTATATCGATACACTATGGCTGACTGGGATAGTTTCCCTACATTTATATCGGATCTTCCTCTGCGTCCCATGTTTAAAAAGGATGTGTCGTCTATAATATCAGACCTGACGGAATGGTTAATGGTAGGTATAGACAATTTAATAGCCTCGAAAAAGTTCCAGCAAAAACCTAACAGCCAGCCATGGTTTTCTCCAGAATGTGTTGCTGCTATTGCGCACATAAATCACTTTTTCCACTGCTTCCAACGTAATAGATGTATGGAAACTAAAGCCGCTTTCAGGACTGCCGGCAACCATTGTAAGAAAGTAATAAAGAACGCAAGAGAGTTGTATGCTCAGTCCGTCAAGTCCAAAGTAGCCGAGCAGCGTCTTGGTTCCCACTAGTTTGGGCAAATTGCAAACAGAATCCTGAACAGAAGCGTGTGTTCTATCCCAACTATCATCAATGGACCTGAGTTAATCTCGTCAGCATCAGACAAAGCCAAACTCCTAGCCAAGAACTTTGCAGCCAATTCTACCCTTTGCGACCAAGGCCGCCAACCCCCAATATTTCCTCCTGTATCAGAAAACACACTATGTGATATACAAATATCTGTATGTGATGATGCCAAGCTAATCAAAAACCTTGATTCCAGTAAAGCAACGGCCCTGACGGTATTCCAATTATAGTACTCAAAAAACTTCAATCAGAACTAGCACCCATACTTACAAAACTGTTTGAACGTTGTCTTAAGGAGAATTGCTTCCCATCATCCCGGAAAATCTCATCAGTATGCCCTGTATTTAAGAATTCAGTGATCGTTCATCCCCCTCTCAGTACAGGCCAATAAGTCTCCTGTGCGTCATGAGTAAGTTGCTGGAATCTGTGTTAAATAGAGTAGTAACCAACCATCTCAGCAAAAATAACCTTCTTAGTTACACAGGATATAGTTTTCGTTCTGCTAGATCTACAGCAGATGTGCTTACAGTTATATCTCATAGGATTAGCGAATCTCTCGACAAAGGCAACCTTTCTAGGGCAATTGCTCTTGACATATCTAAGGCCTTTGATAGGGTATGGCATAAAGGTTTACTTCACAAGATCTCCAGCTATGGTATAGCTGGAAAAGTCTTCTCAATTATTAAATCATTTCTCTCTGATAGGTTAATAAGAGTAGTAGTTGATGGGCAAAAACCAGAAGCTCACAGTATAAATGCTGGAGTCCCTCAGGGGTCCATCCTAGGCCCAACTCTTTTCCTGATCTACATTAATGATCTTCCAACTCACATCCTTACATCATTTGTAGACATCTATGGTAGCACATCTTAGACAGAAAACGACCAGGTTCTCTCCGATTCTCTCTCCTCTGATCTTGATCACGTTGTACAATGGGGAAAGGAGTGGCTGGGTACTTTTAATGCATCTAAAACCAAGCTTCTATCTTTACATCATCAACGTTCTGATCCATATTTTGCATCAATTGAAATGAATGGCTTTCGTCTTGGGGAGGCCTCAAGTTTTGACAGGCTTCTGGGCTTGACCTTTACTCCTGATCTTAAATGGAATACGTACATCAAATCTGTTGCCAAGGCCGCTGGAAAAATGGTCGGATCCTTCTATCGATCCAGTAGATATCTCACTGCTGATGCAATTCTCTATCTATATAAGAGCCAGATACGTCCAAGGATGGAATACTGTTGCCACATATGGGCAGGAGCTGCTAGAAAAGACTTGTCCTGCCTTGATAGGGTTCAAAATAGACTTCGTGGCCTAGTGGGAGATGTCCTTTTCTCTTCGCTGCAACCTCTATATCACAGAAGAGATGTTGCGAGTTTGTCTCTGATTTATCGTTATTTTCATGGAAAGTGTTCGACTGAGCTTCAATCTATGGTCTCCCCCCTCGCCAAACTTTCACAAGAAACACTAGATTAGCTGAAAACATTATCAATAATTTTCCCCACTCTTTATCTGTGCCTAAACCTAAACATAGATTCCATGATCAAAGCTTCTTTCTTAGAACTGCACGCCTGTGGAATTGTCTTCCGTTTTCCTGCTTTCCAGCTGTCTATAATATGGTTGTCTTCAAGTCCAACGTGAACAAGTTTCTGATGAGCCGTTCCACTTTAGTTAACAAATTTACCGAACTTCCATTACTATCGATTACTATATTGTCCTTTTGACTACTCTACACTCTTTAACCCTTATCCTTGAGTGGCCTATCGGCCATGATAAGTGGTGACGCCTATGTAAAAAAAAAGAAAGAAAAGATATTTGGGCCGTATATGGAGAAAACGCTATAGCTAAGAGAAATGTTCAAGATTGGTTTACCAGATTCAAACACGGTAATTTTGACCTCAGTGGTGCTCATCGTTCTGGAAGACCAATCAAGATTAACGAAGACCAATCAAGATTAACGAAGACCAACTCAGGGTTCTTTTAAAGGAAAATGACCCTCAGACATGTAGAAAATTGGGTGAAAAGATGAAGTGTGATTTTGCCACAATTTCACGCCACTTCCAGTGGATGGGATTCACACAAAAACTTGGAGCTTGGGTCCACCACGAAATTATTTTTGCTGTTAAAATTACTTTTCTTTAAAAAAAATGTCGGGACGTTATGCAACAGCCTAATAATATACTCCCTTCACCACTACCACCTACCCCAGTGTAGATTTTACGCTTTGCAAAAATAAATAGGGACATCACACGAGGTTTTACAGTAATTAAACACTTTTTCTTACAGAAAATCTCTAATTAAATATTGAGAATGTTCAAAAGAATCGGAATCGACACTTTTCGTTAAATTTCGGGAATTTAGAACAGAATCGGGAATTTAGAACAGAGGTCGGGAAAAATTTAGAATCCTCTCATCACTAATAATTACTGTATATAAAATAAAACGTGGTTACAACAGCTGATCTTGATTATGGTAATGTTCACAATATTTATTTCACAAATGAATCATCACTTATCAAGACCAAATGCATTTGAGCATAAGGTTTATTGAAATAGATGTATTGTCAGTTGAGTCATAAGAACATTATGAAATGATAAAAATGAAAAATACAATAAACAATATTTGATTACTTTATGACGACGATTTATGACCACTAATTACTGAGATGGTTTACAAAAAGACCGTGTTGTAGTCTATCTGGAAAGTTCTTAGAGAGAAACTTTATTCGTGATAATAATTCGCTTGATAATAGCCATACAGGGAAAGAAAAAAAAAAGCTCTTTGCAGTTTTGACAGAAGACGAACTGTTGCTGTAAATAACTTAAAAAGAAAAACCGGGAATCAGAACTCAATAAATAACGACGAAAATGAAAATTACTCCCAATTTCTCCAAGAAAAAAAAAACGCTGTGAAACAAAAAAGATCATTCCCACTAGATTGCGAAGTTGATTGTTGGGAAAAAGTGACAAAATCGATAGTGTTTTGAAATCACGAAAATGATTTCGGTTCTGGGGCCAGACGAGAAGTCAAGGGGTTGACCTCTCTGTTCGTGGGAACTGAAATCTGCGAGATTCACCAGTACACACGCATTGAATCGGGAGTTCCCCGGAATGACGTGCTGATTGGTGATTGGGTCTAGGAAATAAAATATCCTACCTAACACCCGGCTATATAAGCGAATGCCCGGGCCAAAATCAGAGAGTTGGATCACGAGAGAATGTAACACTAATTAAAGAGACGCCGTCGTACACCGTTTCCTCGAGCGTCGCCACCGTAAAACACGGAGGGTAAGATTCAATAGCGTGTTTTGTAAGAAATTAACATTGGACATTGTATATAAGTTTATATTATATTTTGTAAATTTGAGTTGAATTAATTCGTAGAAGAGACATCGGAGTTTGTTTTTCTTTCGTGAACATGAAAATCACTTCCAGCGTGATACGGCATATCAATCCGAAGGTGAAATCGACGCTAAAACCGACGAACCAGATCCCACTGTGTCAAGAGAACTCGCGAAGAATCTCCTGCGAAAGACGACCACGACGCGTGTGTGAGGGTTCATACCTGTTACCAGCGATCCTGAAACTTCACAGTTGGTGACCTGGAGCAAGAGCCCGTTTACAATTAAATAGGAAATGACTTTGAAGGATTGATACCAAAAAAAGAACAAACATTGATAAATAACGGCGCATTTTGCTAAAAATACGATAATTTGTTTCGGCAATTTGTTACGTGATATTGCCTCACCTATAGCAGACCTAAGGCTTACACACAGTTGTTCGTATTTCATTTTTGCTGTGACTTGCGCTTGACTTAGTTTAAAGTGTGGAAGACTTGCATGTACAACACTCTCCCTTTCAGAAACATTGGTCATGATGACAAGACAGAGTCAAGACCATTAAGCGTGATACTAGATGCTGGAGGTGTCTCCAACACATGGCGCCTAGCATTCCCAAAATGGCCACCCATCTCGTACTGGCTAGCCTCATCGTTGCTTATCTTCGGGGATTATGTGCACCCCCCATATATATATATATATATATATATATAGCTTGTGAAAAAATCAAACACTTATAAAGTTGATGTTTCACTAACTCGTCAGTATGATAAGACGAATTATCAAATTAAAACAACATTCAGCCTTGTTAATGTGCCACAAAGAAGTCAGGATTAACTTATTTGGTTTATAAACGCTAATATGGTAGTTATAAAATAGTAAATATAAAATACACTGTGACAGTTTCATAAGGGTCGTTAGATACAGACTAACCAGAGGATTGACAAAGGGTAAAACAGACACGTAAGTAAAAGTCATCCCACCCGAATCGATACATTAAAACAAGGTTTATGATTTGAGTTTTATTCTTTAAATCAAAATTCGCGTCAATGTTTCGTTTTATTATCATTTTCAATGGAATATTTTCGTTCATTATTTTATTTTATTTACTTCTTTATTGATAAACGTTGTATATTTTCCTTTTTACTTTTAAGCGTAATATGAAAATCTGATGCATTACATTGAGAATATTTTTGTCTAAAAGTTGTATTTGATCAACAATGGTCTTAGTTTTGTATTTTATTTGCATTCAACCACATTTTATCTTATCTTCTTTTGCCCCCTCACTACTTCATATCAAAAATATATACATGAACGTTTATACATGGACGTTTAGAATTAAATTCAGTAAATTAAAATAAAAACACGGCAGGTTGATTATTCGATAAATAAAAACAAAGATTAACACTATTTCTTTAATCTATGGATTTTAAATTAATGGCTGCTATTATCGGAGGTAATGTTTTTAGCAAAATAATGTATATAGGTACTCGTACATTTTGCTATTTTTAATATTGACTTATTTCAAGCTTTTCATAAAAAGCTTTGTAGTTTTTCAATCTATGTGCTAAATGGCAAAATATTTACTTGCCATGAACAATATTTTGCACAAAAACAGTTCCTCTGATAAGATGAACTATTTATTGACCATCCATGTATAAAGGGAAATGTTTAAATTTTTGTATTCTTTGTCGAATAATAATTTTTTCGTAAATATTTTAATTTACTGAATTTAATCTAACATTTTGTATAGTTTTAAAATGTTTTGAACTTATGATCCCACCCCCGTTCCTTTTTTCAACCTCCCTCCACCAAACTTGAAAAATGCTAACGATTACATGTCTTGTTACCGCTACGTGGCCAAGAAATGGTTGCTCATTTTACGTTAAACGTATATAGGAAAGTTATCCACCACTCTAAAAGATTAAATTTTTATTATTAAAAAAAAAAACTTTTTTATCTTATCTTTGAAAGCCGTTGAAACGTTAAAGTCAAAAAATAGATTTGAATTTCTTTTTAGGAGGCACATTACGTTGGTTTATGCCATAAAATACGAAATACTTTTAAATATGCAAATTGATCAATTAGTTATTTGTTTTGTTTGTTTATACATTAGAAAATATACTTGCTTTGCATTTTGTTTGGTAAGAATTGAATGAAAATACAATAAAAATAATTGTTTTAAAAATTTGGGACGCTTAAAACATAAACGTTCTTATTATCCTCGGTTTTATACTGTTTTGTTTATATTATAATTTTTAAAGAATAATATACAAAAATGTAAGGACTAAAATGAAATACGAAAAAGAACAATTCGTAAAATGCTGATGCAAAAGGCATTAACAATTTTGTTTTTATTTGCATATTTCAAACGTGAAAAAAAATTAATCACATAATCCAAACTTTTCTGTCGTGGGGATGCTAGTATATAATTTTTTTTATATATTCTATTTTTTAAATGCATGACTATAAAATTTCTTATTTTACTTAGTATTTTAATTTCAACGTCCACCGGCAAATTATGAAAAAATATTTGTGCATTTTATTATTTTAAATAAAAAAAGTAAAACATTAAAGTGGAACGATTTCATTTATTTGTAACACAGGCAAATTAAAAATATTTTTTCGGTTTTATTTATTTAATTGTATTGGTTTTGTTTATGTTAGGTGTATAGAAATACAAAAATGTATAAATCTATTAAAATAAAGTCAAATAAGAAATAAGACGATTCGCAAAATAGACAACTTAAAATACTTTCCTGGCTTTGTTTTATTTTATTTACGCATGCGTATCGTACAGCGGAACCGGATAGTCGGTTTCAACGCCTCAACAAGACGATTTGAGTTTTATATTCTAATAAATAGATAACATAGCATTGTTTGTAACGATATAAAAGAGTTTATATGTCTGTATATAAGAAACTGATGACCGTGCATTATTCTAAGAATATAGACAGACTACCTGCCGCCGGCCGCTGCCTGGTTTTAAAATACGCATAAATATTATATTTTCGTTCATGCAAATTTCTCATTAGTATTATATAGCCAAATATCTATTGATAGTCATCCAATATATAGTAATGCTATCAAAGGTCATAAAAATATAACTTAGATACAATCCGCTAGAATCGAAACCTACCGCTTAGTGCATTATGGTTAGTAATAATTTACCTCACCAGCGTCGTAGCCGTCTGAGCTACGGACAGATATATAAGAAAAAGTAAAAAAATTAAGCGACTTTGACATATGAATATTTAATTTTTAGCATGCGCAAAAAAAAAAAAAAAAAAACCAGCATGCGTAATATTTTATTTGACTCACCAATTATTTTTAATTTTGAGTCTGTAGCAATACTTTTAGCCAGCTAAAAAGCAAAACAAAATTGAAAGTATGTTACAGGTCCAAATATCAAATTTCAACGCTGTAGACTAAATATTCAGAATGGCGTTTGGTATAGACTTTTCGCACACACACCACCGAGGTCACTTTAATATATATATATATATATATATATATATATATATATACACACACTGCAGTGTTTAAATATGCGGTAAAGTAGCAGTTTTAGTCATTTAGAACTGCTTTAAAGCTTTGCCGCTCACTTATTTTTCGACCAAATTTCAAAGTATTACAGTTTATAGATCACGTTCTCAGCTATTTTGTGAAAAAATACAATTTTCGTTTAGTAAAACAAAAGTTATGATGAATTTACTGGTGTTTAAAGTCGTAAAAAATGTAAGGAGGTGAGCGACTTTTGTAATGGCTGATTGTTATAGCAACCAAGTTGCTCCAGCGACTACTGTTGCTGAAATAACAAGTGAAACAGAGAGAATTAAAGAATGAAAAAATTAAAGAATAAAAGGGAGATAATTGGGAATTTTATTGAAAGCAGACAAGTGCCGTACATTGTTATTAAGTATGTGTATGTCATGTTTATGGGGTAAAAAATAAGATTGGAATTAACCAAAGAACAAATGAATTTACTGGGAGCCTGGAAAAATCATAGATTACAATGGAAAAATGCGAACATGAAAAGTAATATGGTTAAGCTAGCAAAAAATATGATAAATTAATAACTTAAAATATTGCAGCATTAAGAATTATTTTAAAATTCTATTTATAACATTATATAATCAATTCATAATGCTGCAATATTTTAAGTTATGAGTTTATTTTATTTTTTATTAAACAGCTAGTCCTTTACTTTTCCATGCTTAAGCTTGACCATATTACTTTTCATGCTCGCATTTTCTATTGTAATATATATATATATATATATATATATATATATATATATATATATATAGTTAGATAAATATCCGTGGGCTCGAATAGTTCCATCCTAAATTCTACGCAATTAAACAGAATGTAGAAACTATGCATAAAATATCAATCTAATAGTGAAATGAAACCGATTATTTAATAAGAAACAATTAAATATGAATAAGCAATTAATTAACGTTCGTTTTATAAAGGAATATGCAAATTAGTGTACCTTCATGTAGTCGCTCGTATAGCCATAACTAAGTATATTATAAAAATCATTTTAATAATTTTAAAATAGAAAAAGTAGGCTTTTTACAGATTCCGAATTTGAAAGAATCTTTGTCTAGCGTTGAAGTAAGTAATGAAAACATACCACTAACAACAGCCAGAGAAAAGAGTAATGCATTTTTTTTCATTTAGGAAGGCATACAGGAAGAATCCACTTTTATTTTGAATGGACAACAAGTTTTGATATTAATCATATTGTACTCGTTGCGAACAGTCGACCTTTTCCCTTCCTATATATACGATCATCAATCAGGTTGTTAACTGACAACTATTGAAGCTATCAATGTGTATGCAATTTTGTAAGCCAATACAAACCTAATTTATTCCTAGATTTTTCATCGGTGTCGGTTAGTAATCTTTTTTACACCATTGCCTTTCTTTTTGTTTTCGTGTTAGTTGACTTCCTATGGCTACTTTTTATTCTTATCGTGTATATTTTGCCAATTTATCTTTTTTCTCTTGCATAATTACCTTTCTTCTTTAAAACAGATATGTTTTTCCATTTTTCTGTCATCTTTGTTTAATTATAATTTTGTTTTCATCAGACGTTTTTCGCGAAATTTTATTCCTGAAAGTTACTTCTATTTATTTACTATTAAACTTTCTGGCTTGTGATGTAATGAATACGAGTATATCCGGAGACTTCCTCCTTACAGGAATATGATTGCCTGGTTTAGCTATCGAAAAGAGACATCGAAAGGTACGTCACAAGCACCACGCTAAGGAATACCACTTCCAACAACGAACACTTGTTCTAGTAAAGCGACTACTATGATTAACGGATACTGTAGCTTAGAACAACCAACTACTTCAAACGAATATATCACTTTCGCGGGATATTTAGCAAGTAAATTCTTTCTATGCGTGTATGTTACATAATGGTTGAGAACCCACCTTATTCGTTATGAACATTACCTGAACTCTGAAGAGTATGTCCGATGTGTGTCTTCAGAGAGAGAGAGAGAGAGAGAGAGAGAGAGAGAGAGAGAGAGAGAGAGAGAGAGAGCGTTAGCTGTACAAACCTCTACGCCTACTCGGTTTCTGCCGATGACAGCTTTTGTCGTGGTTGTTCCCTTCTAGTGTTTATCGGCAAATTGACAGAATTCCTCACTTCTGTTTATTTGCTGAGATCAATTTCTTGAACCATAATATGTCACTAATTCTCCTCTCCAACCTGCGAGACTAAGGTAATCGTAAATTGTAATGTAATAAAGGCGTACAATGTAATTAATGTACAGAATTCCAACTTAACCACAGTTTTCAACATTTTCAATCTAACTTGCCCCCCCCCAAAAAAAGATCGGTTAAAAGTTTCGTTAATAAATTTAATGTTCGATTACTAACTATCAATACGGTTAAATAAAATCACAGCTATAAAATATCAATAATTGAAATTACTAAATATAATGCAACAGATATGGGATTACCCGATCGATCATATTTTAAGGGATAGCGAAAGTGTTTTAATTCTGTTCTCTCCATCTGTCTATATGTTCTCCTTTACAGACTAAGTTAGTCAGACATAGTTAGAACTTCAACTCTTTAATCATAATTTTACTGCAGCCATTAATTCATTTCCTTTCGTTTACTTTAACGCGCATTTGCCATCTATGATAACCGCCCGTCTCACTTTGTTCTAGAACTATTCATACAGTCTAAATTAGCTTTTCCGTCTAGCAAATATAGTTTGAATTGGCACTTTGAGAAATCAGACCTTTGAAATAGAAAATGTCTATTGGCTCGTAAAATAACCCCTCAGAAATATATTATCAAAACACTGAAAAATATAGTCATCTGTAAAAATAAAACTTTTCCAGACAAAATTAGTCCACGAACAACGGGATAATATTTCATCGAATTTTACTACTAATAAAGCGAGATATATCACTATTTACATTGATTTATTTATTCACATGCTGACATGCTTTGCACCAATCTTGTATATACAGTTTCTCACATATGTTACTTTTATATATGATTTCTGAATTCATTAAGATATATATATATATATATATATATATATATATGCATACATGCATGTTACATATCATTTTAAAGCGCGTTTTTTGCTCTATTGAATTCTATTATTCGTTACCGTTTCAATCTTTTCATTCATTTTTTGTAGGCTTTCCGACAGCGTGGACACACTTCAAATCCGCACGATTTTCTTGTTCCAGTTATAACTAAGCCGTAAAGCTGCCTGATATCAATTATGCGTTTGACCCAGGAACCACTAACGAACGTGTTGTACAACAGTGTTTCAATAAATTTCGCAATGGTAACGAGAGCTTCGGAGATGAAGACGATCGCGGCCGGCCGACTGCGGTTGATAACGAACGTTTGAAAGCCTTAATTGAAACCGATCCTCACAAAACCACACAAGATGTTGATATTGAACTCGAGGTCGACCACTCACCAGTCGTTCGCTATTTAAAGCAAATACTAAAGTAAAAAAGTTGGATAAATGGGTACCGAATGAATTGAACCATAATAAAAAACATTGTTGTATTGAGATGTCTTCTACGCTCCTTCTGCGCAACAAAAACAACCGATTTCTCGAGCGGATTGTAACGTGTGATAATAAGTGGTTCCTCTACGACAATCGGCGACGTTCGACACAGTGGTTGTAATGCTGGAGAAGCTCCACAACACTTCCCGAACCGGAAATTGTTATGGTGACTGTTTGGTGGTCTGCGGCTGGTCTCGTCCATCACAGCTTCTTGAATCCGGGCGAAACGATTACGGTGAAGTGCTGCCGACAAATTTACAAAATGCGTCAAAAGCTCCAGCATATGTGTCTGAGATTGATCACTATGAAGGGACCAATTCTCCTTCATGACAACGCTCGCCCGCATGTTGCTGCAGAAGTGAACGAATTGGGCTAACGGACTTTGTTTCATCTGCCATATTTACCATATTTACTGGACCTCTCGCCACCGATTAGATTTCTTAAACCACCGTTGTGCCACACGTTTGTTAGTAGTTCCTGGGCGAAACGCATCATTGATATCACGAGTTGTCTCAGCAGCTTTTCGGCCTAGTTTGTACTGGAATAAGAAAATAGTGCAGATTCCAATTTTGTCCACGCTGTCGAAAAGCCTAAAAGAATAAATGAAGAGATTGAGAACGGTAACGAATAACTTCAAAATAATACATAACATGGCTATATATATAATTTAATTAATTAAAAAATCATATATAAAAGTAATATATATGAGAAAATGATACTGTTTTTATGTATGTATGCATGCAAGTGTATATGTATTCAGTTTTTGTTGGAAAACTATTATTCTTTCAATGTAAAATATGTCATCTAACTTCGCATAATTTTGTTCATTGGCGGAGTATCAAAACGGATATATCTAATATAAAGGGGATTTTAACGGAAGCAACTGTTATATTGTATACTGGGGTGTATATAGACGCCGTAGCCGTATAGTAGGCGTACATGTGTTTATTATATATATACACTTGTGCCCGATATTATTCATACCCCTCGGATCTTTGAGATTTCTATAAGATTATTGCTCAAACCAGAAGGTAGACAATATTAAAGGGATTTCAAACAATAAATCAAGCATAAGCATTTAATTTAAACTCAGCAAATAAATAAATTATGCAAGTTTGAAACATTATACAAAGAAAAACAATAATGGCACTAGTTCAAAATTATTCATACCTCTCTTACTAATAGTCAATAGCATGCCCTTTATTCTTAATAACTGCCTGTAACCGTTTTGGATATTTATCAACAAGGTTTTTACAAGCATCAACACTGATTTTTGACCATTCTTCAATGCAGTAGTTCTCCAAATCCCTCAAATTTCTAGGTTTCCGCTTTTTAACCTCAGTTTTCAATATGTGCCAGAGGTTTTCGATAGGGTTCAGGTCGGGACTCTGGCTAGGCCATTCCAAAACATTAATTTGATTATCCTCAAACCATTTCTTGACTATTTTGGCAGTATGTTTTGGATCATTATCCTGTTGAAGGACCCAGTTTGGTCCTAAATGGAGCTTCTCCGCATCCTGTCTAATGTTTTTCTGGAGTATCTCCAAATATTGCTCCTTCTTCATGGTTCCATCTATCTTGACCAAACTACCTGGACCACTAGCCGAAAAGGAGCCCCAAAACATTAGGCTACCACCACCATGTTTCACCGTGGGTATGGTGTTCTTTGGGTTGTAAGCTTCTCCTTTCTTCCTCCAAACGTAAGAAGCAGCCATATGGCCAAACAATTCAATTTTTGTTTCGTCAGTCCACAAAATACTTGAGAAAACGGACTCTGGAGAATTCACATGGTTCCTAGTAAACTTTAGACGTGCTGCAAGGTGTTTTCCGGTGTGCAATGGAGTCCTTCTTGGTCTTCTTCCTTTCAGACCATTTTCATGCAGAGTCCTTTCCAATGTTTGCCTTGATATTTTTATGCCAGAAGACTCCAGATTTTCTAAAATGTCCTTAGTAGTGGTGGTTGGATTTGCATTAACACTTCTTACAATATTCCTGGTGGCTCTAGCAGACAGTTTCCTTTTCCTTCCTCTACCAATCAAGTTGTTTGTTGTGTGGTGGCTCTGGAATTTTTTGATGATGCTCTGTACTGTTGCTGTAGGGACCTCAAATTTCTTGGAAATTGACTTTTAACCTAAACCATCCTTATGTGAATTCGCAATTTTAGTCCTAAGATCATTACTAAGCTCTTTTTTCTTCCCCATTCTAATAATTTTTATTCTTTTATTGGTTTTCAGTTGATATCATTTTAATTTCTGAAAAATGCAAAAAAACGAAATGAAATTAATCAAAGGTTGTATAAAAGCATTCAAAATAAGAATCAAACAGGAAACAAACAGTCAGAAACTCGATTAATACTGAAAAAATAAGGGGGTATGATTATTTTTGAACATTGCAGATTTTATAAATAGCTGTATATTTCTGTTATTACAAGTATCCCGAGATTTTAAAATGACGAAAATGATCAGAAGAGGTTTATTAAGAATATGTATCAATATGGACGTAAACAATAAATTCTAACAAAGTTACACCTAATAAACTCAATTTTCAAGGGGGGGTATGAATAATATCGGGCACAACTGTATATATATATATATATATATATATATATATATATATATATATATATATGTGTGTGTGTGTGTGTGTGTATCTATTTAACTTCTATAATGAGTCTTTTATCAGTGTTAATGTCCTGCGTGTGACTTATCTATTGTATTCTCTATTATGTGTTGATGTGTGTTTACATAAGATAACAATTTATAGCAAAAACATACCTTAACTCCTCTTTTATATGCATCTCTTCCATGAGCATGCTTTTCTTCGAAAGTGAAAACGCTTAGACGGCAATTATATTTTGAAATATAATCATTCATTCTTTGCTGGTTTTTTATTCAGAGTTGGCACGCTTTGAATAAGATTACATATTCTAAGTCGCCTCCTTCTGACTTTTTTGAGCGTCTCGTCATAAAAAACCCATCCGTCTCTTACGCGTTGCGTATCGAAACTGATTTTCTATGTAACTACATCTCAAAATCTATATTTTTCTTACGTCATCACTACACGTAATCTAAAACTCTTTGCATGTTTTGTCAAGTATATTCGCATGTATTATGGTTTGCTTAAAATCCCATCTGTCAAATTAACATTTCTGATAACTGTTAAATGTAAATAAAAAAACTTAACTTTTCACCACTTTTGATCTAAAAATTACTTTTACTAATCATAATAATCGACTATTATAATAGTTGCCAGTGTTTTCCGGTAGACAGCGACATAACCATTTGAGTTTTGATTGCAAGCATAGTTTGTTAATGATGGTGGTTATTTAAATCTGTTTAGTCTTGTTATCCGTTCTGACCAGAGTAATTACTTGTTTTTAAATAATTTAACGAAATACATTAGTATAATGCAGATAACACGAGAGAAAAAAACATATATTGGTTAGTTAAGAAAAAATAAAATTTTCTAGTGTTACTAATTCTATTTAAAATAAGTATTCGATACCCGATAAGATAAAATTATATATTGGATGTGTGTATAAAAGTTAATTTACAAGGCTATACCATTAAATATGCCTGTATACAGATTTTGACATTATTGCATTGTCAAATATATAAGGTTCTTCTCATATAATAATTCGTTAATGTTCTTTCATGTTTATTTTGAACCCTGAAATACATTAGCCTATCCGTAAGATTATTTCTTTAATATCCGCCTTCTGAACAGGTATGTCTATTTCGATCTGATGAGACACCGAAAAAAAAGGCAGGGAGCTGATAGCGGATACTATTTAAGAGATGATAGTTGATTACATATGTTGGGAGGAGATTCAAGGCGATTACTCAACTGAGTTGCCAGTCCGGAGATTCCAAACCGATCGAAGAAAAGAACCAGAAATAACCAGGAAAGCCATATTGCATTAATGAATAAAGATGTGCCCAATTTAGATGTCTTCGTAAATTGTCCGTCTTTGTTGTCCGAAATGGCCTTATCTTTCACGATCGAATACAACTAAACAATCGATTTTTTCCTAATCGATAGATTTCTTTTAAACTTGCTGCCGAAGTTTTTGCTTGTCTGCCATGTCTTTGTGCACATTATTGGATAATATCGATCAGCCAGGGCATTCATTAGTGTTTTCTTTTTATTAAGTTGTTGGTTTTCTATACGAAGGTCCGGAAACCTCTAATGAGAATATGAACAACGTCATCCTAATAGTTGTTGTTGTCAGTATTAATCGATACAGTTTTTAAGTATTTCTTGACTAATATACACAAATCTTCCCCAAACAACTTCAAATTTTATTAATAAAAAATAAAAAGGACATTTTCTGTTTTGTTTGCACTGTTAAGATTTGTAAGTGTATTTATTAATCATCATTCTTTGATATCTTTTGATTTAGTTCTAGTAGTATTATTTTCCTCTCACTGTTTTTAAAAATAACCTTTTAGGCCCATTCACGGCTTAACCTATATTTAGATTATTAGTTTAACATTCCAGCTTTTTATTCAATGAATTTACCAAAATGATCCAAGATGGTAAAATTAAAGTAAATTATAAATATTAAAGAATTAATATTTATAAAATTATCTCAGCCAGATATAAAAGCTCGATAATACCAAATAGGAAATAGAGCTTATAATATGAGCAAACAGTTAATGAAATATGTTAAAAAAACACTTTGAAATGAGTTAAAAACATATTTAATCTGAAAGGGAAACACTTTTCAGATTAAATATGTTTTTAACTCATTTCAAAGTGTTTTTAACATATTTCATTAACTTTTTGCTCATATATATATATATATATATATATATATATATATATATATATATATATATATCAGCGATGTAGATGGAGAGGGGAAAAGAAACGAAAGGAAGTAGTAATAAATGAATAAATAAATGAATACATATCTTCTTCCTTCTTCAAATCAAATGTAAACCAAGCACCCTGTCTCTTTCCTTGATCACTGTTTATTTTATTGACGGATGTTTAATGATCAAGCATGAGCGAAATACTTTTTCATTTCTCGTCGAGTTAAACCACCTTTAATTCATAAAATTTCGCCACGCCACTCATTCTCTCCCCCCCCCCTCTCTCTCTCTCTGTCTCTCTCCCTCTCTCTACACACACATATATGTATATATATATATGTGTGTGTTTGTGTGTGTGTGTTTGTGTGTGTGTGTGCATTCGATTTTCTTTTTGTTACATTGTCTCAATTTGAAATCTTGCAAACATTCTATAGAGTGACTAATCTTTTATTTATTCCATTATTTTCATTTGTTGTTTCAATTTGTTTATAGGTCCGTAAGTATGAAGTTCCAAGTGCCAAGTTTCAGAAAAATGAATATAAAATGCACGTAACACTTAGAAATAAACATGAAAAGAACAAATATTTTCAACTTGAGCTATATATTACATATTATTAAAAAGCATTTTCGTATGTTAATACATACGACAATGCTTTTCAATAATATGCAATATATAGCCCAAGTTGAAAACATTTGTTCTTTTCATGTTTATTTCTAAGTGTTACGTGCATTTTATATTCATTTTACTTTTGCATATCTAAGCAATACATATATCAGTATATAAAAACACATACAGAGCTTTTATTTAGTTACGGATATATTCACAAGGATATTTTGACTTATTTTTCATTCTTAATTTACATTAGTAAAACATTTTAGTATAATACACTTTTTGCCATTTTGAAATATCACTTCGCCTTTACAGATTGTGTGCATTTTCCCAATTAAGCGTCGTGTCATCCAATATGGTGTTTCTCGATCAGAAGATGCGCTAATGTACGAATCATTAATGCCTTAGTTACGTGATCTGAACGTCAGTATTGACAGTTTCATGCCATTACTTTCCCACTTCTTTCGCCTGGCTTTTTTCCCAGAAATTAACATTAACAATATAACGAGAAAAAAACTGTTATCCACGTACAATGATAATAGCAGAATAGTACAAAAGAACTCTGTATTTAATATGCTTGTATTGTTATTTGGTGTCATAGTAAGCATTACTTAGTCTTTCCTACATCGGCTTAATCAGAGCAATCATCTTCCTGTGTTTATTTACAGACTTACTTTGAAAGTATTATTCTTCCTTAACATTCGTGCTCATAATGTAATATCTCTAATTATTTAAAGACAAAATGTACGAAGCATTAAGAAAAACATCCAGAAACAGCAACGAACCCAAGTAACCGATGAGCATTAATAAGCCACAAAGATTGAAGCAGAAGTAAAACAAAAAGCCGAAAAGACTACTACATTAACATAGTTGAACTGAACTGCACGGGCTCTGATAAACTGTGTTCTGCAACCTCCTCTAATGTAATAATATCAAATACAGATAATACAACACAAATTAGTCGTGACAGGTCAAAGAAGGGGGAATAGTCGTGGATGGAGTGAACTAATTAGACCTTCACTGGAAAATTGCGGAGTGTACTGAAACCTTTGGAAGTTTTAGTGCCACACAAATGGCAGTGAAGATGAATAATCGTTGCAAGAACTAGAAATCAATGGTAACCGGCTGTTGCAATAATTGTCCAAAATTATCGGAGGAGATCGAGAATACTGTGAATCTGCGAAAACTTGTTGCTCAAACAACAAGTAAACACCATTGGTTATTATCAGTGAGTAACCTCTAATGAATATTGGTGTGGAATTTTCTTGCGAGTACAACTAAATATAAGCAAAATATTAATAATTTTGTTGAAAAGCATTTTTTAACATACATGTTATTGTTTATTAATTTTGGAACAAAATGAAAATAAAATACATAGCAATAATAATAATTTTAATTCGAAAGGTTACAGATATCTCTGGCGACATTATAAATTGGCATCTAACTAAAATGATTAATTATTTTTTAAATATCTTTTACGTGATTTTTATTATGACGTTCATCGGAGTTTATCTATTCAAACATGAAATTTTACATTTTGGGGACAATTACATATAAACAGTATGAAAATTATCCGTAAAGAAAAGATTATTAAAACTCTAGATCTTAAGGGGAACACTTTTACATATTAGGATTGAATGGGCACAAACCTATTGTTTA
This sequence comes from Euprymna scolopes, assembly GCF_053919585.1. Lineage (NCBI taxonomy): Eukaryota > Metazoa > Mollusca > Cephalopoda > Sepiida > Sepiolidae > Euprymna > Euprymna scolopes. Next base: position 88,156,316 of record NC_136511.1, on the reverse strand, counting down.
GTTGGCGGTAAATGATGACGTATATAATTCTCCGAAAAATAAAATTGTTTTTAGTCACTTTTATCTCCCATAAAAACATTACAATAAGGATCTAATGACAGTAAACCTTCTGTCTAGAAATGTTATTCTAATTTTCATCAAAATTCCATTAGATGATTTTTATATCAAATGTTTAAACTTAAGATTAAGGAATATTGATACCATAAAGCAAACTTAACTTTTAAACAATGTGATTATATAAGCCAAATTAAGTATCCATACTTTTATATTTAAATCCATAATCGTAAACTGTCATAATTTATTTCTATATAAGAATGTACAAAATGTAAAAGTTTGTATTTTTCTTACTTTTTCATCAGAGATAATTTTTTTTTGCGAGTATGTGCTACACTTCTAGCATGGAAAAGTAAAAAAAGTGAAACATCGTCATAAGAAAGTATTTATCAAAGAATACTTATAATTTGAAGAGATTCGAGGACATTATTTGTTAATAGAGTGAAATAAGAAACGTAAAAAATAAAATGTAGAATTAAATTGAAGTAGCTGAAATATGAAACTTGTTTACTTTCCACTTGTAATATTTCCTTGATTTGACAGAATGAAGAGTAAAATGTAAACGAAACGTCACTTTAAATTCAATAGCAAGTTGATTTAAGATGGTGAATCATTGCAACTTTTACGTTTTATATTAATGTGAACAGCATTATCTGGTCGAAATATTCCGTTGCTCATTTGAACAGCTTTCCATACAAATAGAGTAGATTCAACATTGTTTTCACACGTCCATCGCATCATAGAAAAGATGATTTTTACATGCAATATGCTTTCTAGAAATGTTGTGGTTTAAATGTTGAAAGAAAAAGAAAACTTGGAAACAGTGAAATGAAATCTATATTAGCAGAAAATACAGAAACGTATATTGCTTGAGTGGGACTCTGCTTAACTGTAAGGACAAAATAAGATTACGAGTCTCTGGTACAGACTGATCGATGGCACAAACTAGTTATCGAAAGTGACGTCAGGAATAGTCCATCATCAGAATCTGTATGGGTGCCACCCCAGCAATAAAACTGTTGTGAACCGGAACAGGTCTGTATGAAAGCCATAACTTTATATTTAAAAGAAACAAACCTATTGAGAATAAAAAAACAAACAAACAAAGAGCGTGGTTATACGTCAGTCAGATTGTTAAGTCTGCAAAACTTGTACATAACACCGAGAAGCATATTTCCCAGTCTTTACAGGAAGAAAAATTCATTGTTATCATAAAAAAAAACTCAATCAAATATTGATATAATAATATCATGTGCACATGTGTGGCTGATTTTTGTTGTAGTCTGAATAAAATTGCGTATGTGAATGCATAATTTAATGTAAATTCATGAAAGATGTTAAATATGAAATATGATTAAAGAAATAACCGTTAACACAGTAGTCAATCAGTATGGCCAATATACAATTATGTGATTATAGGTTTTAGAGTAAAGCAGAATAAATAAACTGCAAATTGACACGAGAAAGTGAAACAATTTTAAGTGTAATTTGCGATAAACAATTATATGGCATGCGCTTATAATTTTGGTCAAATAGCTACTGATTTGGTTTCGCTTTCTTTAAGTCGGTACAGGTAGTATTGTCAATAATGTGTTTACGACGATTAAGCGGGCCGTTCATACCCTAAGATTAACATCAGGGAGAATTGCCAACCAAGTATCCCAATGCACCTCTGAGCGGGAAAACACATTAGATTCAGAAAACTTGCAAGACATACGACAAAATGATTAAGATAAAAATAATAAATGATTAATATTAATGACCATATGATGCATGGCGGATTCTTTGATTTAATCTACTAAAAGATACATTTGCATTTATCTAGTTGCCGAGTTATTCTTAGTGTGTTTGTATTTTTTTAATTCTTCGGAAAGAAGTTATACCATGCATATTTTGACTTCCTCATGAGTCACAGAACGTGAGTGTTCCAAGTTTAAATAAGTCGTTAAACTCCTTGAAATTATCTTACCTATGAAGCGTAAACTTTTGCCTATGACCTAGTTTCATTCTAGTCTGGCATAAGATCATTCAATTAAACTCTACTCCTATTTGCGCAATTCGTGCAGTTAGCCGTCTACATACCTTAAACTATTCACATCAAAAGTCAGAATGGTTAACAATAGTTTTTATGTTTCGGAATTTATTTTAATGATGATTAATAATTTTTATTATTCTAATTGTGTTAACTACTGTTCCCATCGTTAATGTTTGTCTCACGTTTCCACCAATGTAACCTCCGACTTTCTTCTGTATCTGATGAAATAAAATTTACATATGAATTCCATGAGATTGATTTACAACTGTAATTTCGTTCTTTATATAATACAAACATTAAACTATGTATTCCTAATAAGCACACTACAATGAATAATACATTTTGTTTAAACTAAAACGATGTACATAAATTTTATTTTATCTTCACACATAAAAAGTTATCACATTATTGAAACGATTAATGTCAGTTTTTTTTTATCTCACCCCGATATGACAAAATGATGAAGATAAAACTAATAAATAATTAATATTATTGAAGATATGAATCGTCGCGGATTCTTTAATTTAATCAACCAAAAGATTCATTTGTATTTATCTATTCGTCGTTTTGTTCTTACTATTTTAAGTTCGATTCAAATGCCCTATATTATCTAAATGCCAAAAGAGTTATAGTGTACCACATTTTAGTTAATTGCATTTATCTGTAAAAATTATAATTTACAAGGTAATGAATCAATTTCTAATGTATTTATTATCAGCAACAATCAGTATGTGACCGAGAAATAAAACTCTTATGTACCTCCTTCGTATTTATACGTTTTATAATTGCCAATGTTCAAGTTGCAAATGAAGTAATATAAACCAAAACATATATAGATATTGGCATGAACGCAGACCATTCTGTTATCATTGAAGAAAAAACATTGCAAAATTAGATTTCTTGTAAACTTTTACTCGATAGAATTATTTCTGATTTGATACAATGCATTGTTTCCTTATCGTTTGCTAAATCAGAAATACACTTATAAACACCACACATATACAAATATTAAAATTATATCAGGAATAAAATGAATTACTTTATTGTTAACTAATCGTACCAAGCCACCTTTGACCGGTAGTTTCTTACTTACATTCTTTTAACTATGTTGTTCTCTACTAAATTATTTTCGTAAATAATGTTTGGAAAATTAATGTTTATTATTACTAAATCGTTTGCTCATTAAATTATTAATTGAAATACAATGCAATAAAACTATAAATATTATTTTTAATCGCTATACAATTATTACATTCAACAATTTTCAGTATTTATATATATGGAAATTAATGAAGGGTTGTAAAGCCAAATATGCATCTATATTAAAAATATGATGAATTTAAAATTCACTTTAAATTCTGACGAGTAATGACGTAATATATGTTTTTCAACAATTATTAAATGTTAAAATTGATTTAGTGTTTTTTTTACTATCGTAAAAAATTAGTTTTAATAGTAGATCTGTGAGTAACTCTTCGTAATTTATGATATTAAATCTTTTTAATTTACGGTATTGTATTTTATTGTTTAATAAATACTTGATTAATGATAAATAAAAATAATACGAAAGATGTGCAGGAAATGGAAACGCACACACACATAATCAGAAGTGGGTACACGATTTTATTGACAGAAAGATAAACTTAAATATGTTCTTATCTGATAATGTTAAAGATCTCAGAAACGAATAAATTCTAGGTAAGAGTGTACCATCTGTAAATGATACGATTGTGTTTATTTTTGTTTAAATAAACTATTATTTTATACTTTCATTTTTAAATTTTTGTCAGAGACTGTTTTCTGACTTCTGTAAGAAACAAACATATTTTCAGAATAATCGACACTCTCGTAGTACAAATATAATAACAGTAGACAATATTGAATATAAATCACGAACAATATGTAGGTTGATACAAAAAAATAACTCCCCCCCCAAAAAAAACCCCCCTGAATTAATTAAATTTAAACACCATTTCACATCACATGAGCGATCAAGAATTTAATAAATTCTGAACCGGTTAAACATTGAAATTAATCTCCATTTTCCATTCATGCGAATCTTTCAGCCACTATCCCGTATTTGTGCATGACATATCTGTTGTCTGAAGATTGTATTAATCTATCATCTTCATGTGAAAGAATAATGCCAGAAAAATAGATGCATTAATAAGATAAATGATCTTAAGTCATTAATAGCCAATGACTTGACAAATGTTTTAATATATGAAACTGGTATTATTTCAAAAGAAACCTACATCAATTGTGGATCAGAATCGATTTCATTGTAAGAGTCTTCAGGAATAGTTTGTGTTTATATTCTGCTATATCGTGACAAGTGATAACAACAATAGAATATTCAGAAAAATATGAGGTTGGAATAATACTATTTTCTACAACTCCTTGTTTCTATTACTTTTATTCCTCATTCCGCTTTTTTACATCCTGCTAAAACTAAAATGCACTTATTTTAAATGTTTCTGTAAACAATGGAATCGTCCACGTATATAACGCCTCACGCACTGTAGAAATAAGTACAACAATCAGTAATGAAATAAATGTAGTCGGACATGGGAGTTACCTTGCCGGATTTTCAAAACCGAACGTTGTTTTTATATCGTTCGCTTATTCTTTATTTTGCCTCAGGTTCGTTGTTTTTTTGTTATATTTAAACAGGGTTATACAGTTCGCTTATTTATTTTTCATTTTGTTTTGATTTAGCCTCCCCCCCAACACACACACCTCACCACGCCCGGACAACGCCGGGTACCCCCGCTAGTATATAATAAATACCAAATAAGACCAATGTTTTTAATCTCGGTCTTTAGCTTCGTTTTTAAATGTATACTTGGAAAAAGTCATAGACAGACATATCTACTATAAATATAGTACAAACACAAACCAAACTTGGTAGCGCTTCATTTGTTATTTGTTTTAGAAAAGATGGAAAGTTATTATCTAAACGAAGTTCGAAACAAGGATGTAGATTTCTGTCAAACATAAAAGTTGAAAGTTTGTCTCCTTAAATCAATCATCTTTTGTTTGATTCCTTCCTCCGGCATTTATTAATACTTCATTATCAAATACTAATTATTCTATGACAAATAAAGACATGTGCTTATTCAGAAATAGGAAATGACAGTATAGAAACAAATGCAGCAGATTTAAGTATATAATTGCCTGTTCGAAAAAATTTATCAGAATGGTTTAATATTTTCTATCTATTTTTCTATATTAATTTAAAAAAAACTTGTCTTAAAATATAAACATTTGATGGCGGAAACTATTGCTGTTTTGCCATTTTCAGTAAATCAGAAGAAAAGAACAATATCTCTCAGTTGGATGAAAAGTGTTTTACTTGCATTAATGCTAAAGAAAGCGAATTAATCGCCTGGAAGAGTAAAATGTAAAGACGCGTAAAATGAGAAACTTTGCTAATCAAGTATCATAACATACGCTTAGTGATACTAGTTGATATTTATATTCTCATCGATATTTCCGTTTGTTTGTCATATCTACATCGTCCAGCATCCTTAGTAACTGAGATATTTCATCTTTTAGCCTAGTTGTTTTCAAATAGAAAACAAACCATTGATGATTTTCCCATTCATTATTTAAAGCTAATCTAACAAAACTTTGAAGTTGGAAAGATGCCATGAACAGTTTACTTTATTTTCAAATAAACAAATTAATTATTTAAGCATACTTATATTTTTATTATTTTACTTTAAATTATTTTCCGACTGTCTTTTAAGTATGTAAAAGTTACATTTATGATTCATATGTAGGAAATGTATTATTGCTTTTTCATCAGAAACTCTGTACATTTAGATCCCCAACTTTGAAAATACACTTAAACATATCGGGTTTTTCATCGACCAAGATGTTGTGAACATAATAGCATAGCTGAGGAAAGCATTTCGAAACAATGAATATACTTGAATGTATTTGCTATAAAGCTTATCTATTATTCAATAGCTCGGATTCAAGAGGAATATACACGAACACAAAACTCTAAAGAAAAGTTTTTCTGTTTCTATTAACACCGACAAAATCAATGCTTATTAAACATACAGGAATGGGGAAGTATTTCTCTGTGTTTGATGGTATTCTCAGATAAATCTTTATTTTCGTAGATTTATGGATTATATAAGCAACAACGACTGCACTACTAATTCTGGATTAGATATCTACCAGCCTGTCGCTTTTTCTTGTATGATTTATCTTAACCGATGGAAACATCGACTGACGAAGTTGTTTGACATCTTTGTTTCTTTTCCCTTCAAGTGTTTCCGGGAAAACAATATTAAAAATGTTATATCAAATAAAAAAAATAGAGAGAAGAATCAGCTCATTAAAACGGCGGAGGCGAAATCAACAAAGAGGGTTTACATACCCATTCATTTCAATACAATAATGTTTTGAACAGAGTAATATCATTATCGGAAAAAGAAAATGCTATTAAAAGAAACGTACTGTGTTAGAATAATGAACTTCGTAATTAAGTTTATGCAAAATTAATGTTTTTATAAATAATTTATTAATAATAAATAAAAAGGTAAAGCACCATAACTGATTTGATATGTAACTGTGTCAATATAAAACAGGTTACATATTAAACCAGTTATTGTGTTTTACCTTTTTATTTGTAATTAATCGATTATTTATTAAAAAAACATTAATTTTACATCAGAACTTAATTACGAAGTAAATCATAAAGAATTCATTTGAGCTTCTTCATAAACAATTCGTGAATGTAATATTTTGCTAATCGATGAAAAGCAAATAATTACTTCGTTAGTATACATCTGAAATTAGTTTGCAAGCATTTAAGCTTTTCAATAGAAATATTTTTTAGATTTTAAATTATTAGCAAATCCTCACGTATTAAAGTACTACATGGTTGGTAAGATATTCAATGCTTACTAAGACAACATTAGAAAATTAGTGATAGCTTCTAAGGAATGTGATCCGGTAAATATACTGTAAATAACTAAATTTTGTTTTTAAAATATTTTATAGATATGACAAAACGACAGTTAGAAAATGTGAAACAAAAGTTTATATTAAGAAACACATGATGAATGTCAAGTAAGGGCATATTAATAAACTAAATATTTCTAAACTTTATAGTTTAATTAATTAATAAGGCAACTGTAAAAAATGATAATCTAAATAAATTTCAATTAACTCGATTAATAAATTAATTAATTATAAAATATAACAACGTATCATAATCTAATTTACTCGAAAATTAAAATCAATTGTATGAAAACTTCATAATATAGACTGCCGTCATTAGTTTGATAAAAAACAGTCCATTTGCTATTATCCACATTTGAGACCCCTGAACATAATAAATTTGTGGATTTTATTTTGCTACGGAAAAATTCTGCTGATCTAGTGAAATTCTTTACAGAACTTTTCAGGCCGAAAATCTCTCTTCCAAGAATTATATATGCTTAAATAATATTATGTGGTTATGGCTAATAAACACTACATAAGCATTTAATTTATCAGATCTCAGTGCGGACACTTTTAAATGCCTAGTATATGCACAGGGATTTACATTATGGTAGAGATGCAGAAGTCAGAAGTAACTAAGTTTAACGCTACCAAAAATAACAGAAGACTTTCAGAAGATGGAAATCATAAAAATGGCTCTAAAGATATTGAATCTCGCATGTAGCAAAACACTAGGCAAACAACTTAAAATGAAAAAATAAAACCCAGGATAAGAAAAATTAAGCATATCCCCACACATCTGAAAAAGAGTTTTCAAAAAGAAAAATTCTTTCCCCTGTAACCGATGTGGTTTTCTACATTGGGTTAGAGACTACATATATATGTCTAAAAATGTTTGAAGTGTAAAAAAGAGGCACAAAAGTTTCCATTGCAGGAATAACAAAGAATAAAAGGTCGAGTGCGCCTAACAAAAACCTTTGAAACCCATGAAGGAAGTTCACGTAAATATGTAACAGTAAAACTTATTAAGAAATAAATTAAATTACAATTAGATTCAGGCTCAAACCAGTCAATACTAAATTTAAATGCGCAAAACGAATTTAATAGACCCGTATCTAACTAACCAGCAAAGGACACATAGATGAGCTTAGAGGGAAAAACGTTTCATTGCAGGACAAAACTAAAAAACTAAAAATTTATGCTCTAAAGAATACTGCGAATTTACTCGCATCAGACTGGATGCATGCATTTAAATTATGAAATAAGACGATTAATAATTTCTGCCAAAAGATGGAAAATATAAGATTGGCACGAAGGTTCTTGCGGAATTTTGAATTTTTAGTATCGTTTTAAAGTTCGATCTTTTATACGACAAATATCGAAAAATTAGCTAAAAACATTCATATGTTCACCTTCAACTGGGCACTTTTCTTACATTGGAGGGGGTCGCTTTTTTCGCCGATATTTTTGAAAGCCATCCTCTTCTTTCTATTGTTTAGCCTTAATTAAAACCTACGTCACTTCCAGTTTGGAGCTGGTCGAAACAGCAAAGACGTCACGTTTTTTTCTCCGTTCTTTTCCTTATTTTCAGTACGGGTTAGGGACTGCCTTCCTACTACCACTTTTTGTTTTGCTGAACACACACCTCCAAACACCCTGGCAACGCCGGGCTGAAATGCTAGTATATCTGTAAAAGTGAAAATGTGTGCGTGTGCCTGTTATCTGTGTACACTTCCCTACCAAATAACTCTGTCAATTTTCGGTCGACAAACTAGAGATTTGACATAAGGGGTATTGAGATTTGGGAAAATCTTTGTCATCGATTTTTGGCCAAAATTTTAGCTGATAAGGTGGCAAGGTTCAACGATTTGACCTTTGAAAACTCTACCAACCCCCTCCGCCAATTTTGGGGTCTAAACACTTCAAATTTTAGATATAAGTTACTAGGACATGGATCTAACTTTTAAATTCAATTTGAGGCCAAAACAATAAATATTAACGGGTTAGCTGGGGTCAAAGTTTTTAAAAAATTGCTCTCTGCGGACTATCAAGTTACTCAGCCAATTTTTGGTCAGAACATTTGAAATTTTACATAAAGTGTCTTGAGACATAGGGAAAGCTTTTTAATGTTTTTTTTGCTTTTTTTCTGAAAATTGGCTTCAAAGGGGTTAAAGTTCAAAAGATTCAGATATGCAGCAAGCTGTTTCGTCAGTTTTGGGGCGGAAATTTGGCGTGCAAGAGGTGAAAGTTTACAGAGTTGACCTTTACAGACTCTACTAAACTCCTTCACCAATCATGGGTCTAAACACTTGAAATATTAGATGTACATGGGCCAAGCATTTTAATTTGAGTTTAGCCTAAAACAATAAATGTTAAGGCGTCAAAATTGGGGTCAAAGTTTTTAAAAGATTGACATCTGCGCTCTCTACTAAATTTTCTCTATGATAATTAAGAAAGCCTATTATATAGAAAAGCATTACCGTACATATTCACACTTTTTAATATATACATATGTACATAAAATTATGAACATTACATAGGGCCCGACCAAAACTGGGCGGAACAGCTAGTATTTCTATAAAAGTGAAATGTCTGTCTGCGTGTGTGTGTGTGTCTGCGTGTGTGTCTGTGTGTGTACATTTCCCTACCAGACTACTGTATAAATTTTCAGTGACAAACTCGATATTTGGCATAAGTGATATTATGGTTTGGGAAAATCTTTTTAATCAGTTTTCGGTCAGAAATTTGACTGTTAAGGGGTCAAAGTTCAATGTTTTGACCTTTCAGAACTCTACAAAACTCCTCCGCCAATTTTTGGTGTAAACACTTGTAACGGTTGATGTAGGTTACTCGGACATGAATCGAACTTTTTAATTTGATTTGACCCTAAAGTAATAAATGTTAAGTGTCAAAATTACGGTCAATATAAAAAAAAGTTGACCTCTGCGGTTTCTACCAAATAACTCAGCCAATTTTTGTTCTAAACATTTGAAATTTTAGATAAAGTGTATTCAGACATAGGACAATTATTTCGATATAAACTTTGCATATATTGGTACATGCAAAATGTGTGGCTAATATCAATTTTCTAAAATCATTATTGCACTTCATCACTTAAAGATTCACCAAAATTCAGGAAATCAATCATTTTAATGAAATTAGAAATATTTATTAATTAACTTTTACAGAATATAATGAACTTAGTATTTTCTAATATATTTTAGAAGAAATGTATTTTATATAAAAGTATAGATTTAAGTACCAAAAACGCATTAGTTTATGTTCCCTTTTTTAAATAAATATTGTAGATATTCACAATTAAACATTAAAAAAAACATTAATCGGTTTTTGGCCGAAAAATTTGGCCGCAAAGGGCCAATGTTAAAAAGATTTGACCTTTACTGTCTCTAACAAACTATTCAGCCAATTTTTGTTCTAAACATTTTACATAAAGTGTATTTAGACGTGAAGCAAGCCTTTTAATCAGTTTTTGGGCGAAAATTTAGCAAGAGGTCAAGTTTACAGAGTTGACCTTTGCAGATTCTATCAAAGTCTTCCGCCAATTCTGGGTCTAAACACTTGAAATTTTAGATGTAGGTTACCTGGAAATGAGAAACGTTTTAATATATATATACATATGCACAAAAGGTTATGAACTAGGGCCCGATGAAAGCCAGACTGAACTGCTTGTCATATATGAAGAATTGTTTAAACTCATTTTAAATGGCTAATGATATTTAATACATCAAGTAATATAACTGCTGAAGTTGACTTTTTGAAAAGCATTTTACAAACATTTTATTTGACAGTTTAAGGAAAATTATTTGTAAATAAATATCATCAGTAATTTTAGGGTATCATTGGATAAACATTTATGTTAAATATTTAGTCTTTTTATAGAAAAATTAAGAAATCCTTACTGGTGTACATTACAAAAACTATTATAATTTAATAATTATTTCCAGTTTTATTGCAACAACTAAATTAACCAAAATTCTTACACTTACCGTAATCCGTACGTTTGTGAATTAAGCGGGGTTTGTGTTTACAAATGGTTGCTAATGTCTTTTTCAATTAACCTGCTTTTTTATTATGAAAATTTAAGATAAAACGTGTATTTGTTCTGTTAATTCAGAATCTGAAAATTGTAATTTACTAACTATGGTTGCAATATTTTAGGAAACTGATAATGACTTTTCCAGGGATTTTAAAGTAGATATTTTGGGATTTGAAATTCGAAAAAATGTTTAACTCTTTTACTGCATTATTTTTAACACGTAAATACACATTTGTTTTTCTTTTAGGGATTAACTTTGTTAATAAACACAATCAATGTTTGAACATTTATCAAAAATTAATTATGACACCTTTTCTAGAAGCACAGGTGTGTTTTTTGGCCATTGTTGACCATACCTATTACCTATAAAATTGTTGCCCATACCTATTACCTATAAAATTGTTTCCCATACCTATTACCTATAAAATTGTTGACCATACCTATTACCTATAAAATTGTTGCCCATACCTATTACCTATAAAATTGTTGCCCATACCTATTACGTATAAAATTGTTGACCATACCTATTACCTATAAAATTGTTGACCATACCTATTACCTATAAAATTGTTGACCATACCTATTACCTATAAAATTGTTGACCATACCTATTACCTATAAAATTGTTGACCATACCTATTACCTATAAAATTGTTGACCATACCTATTACCTATAAAATTGTTGCCCATACCTATTACCTATAAAATTGTTGCCCATACCTATTACCTATAAAATTGTTGACCATACCTATTACCTATAAAATTGTTGACCATACCTATTACCTATAAAATTGTTGACCATACCTATTACCTATAAAATTGTTGACCATACCTATTACCTATAAAATTGTTGACCATACCTATTACCTATAAAATTGTTGACCATACCTATTACCTATAAAATTGTTGCCCATACCTATTACCTATAAAATTGTTGACCATACCTATTACCTATAAAATTGTTGACCATACCTATTACCTATAAAATTGTTGACCATACCTATTACCTATAAAATTGTTGCCCATACCTATTACCTATAAAATTGTTGCCCATACCTATTACCTATAAAATGTCGGAATGAACAATGCAATAAACGATGATTTTTTTATCACGTTATTTATATAAAATGTTTTGCATCATTTTTTTTGTTTATAATAGTACCTTAATTTCTTGATTTCAATTATAATTTTTTTACATTACAAAATCAAATTTCAAATTGCTGACTTTCTGAAGTTTATTCATAAAAAGTTAGTAGAGTTATTGCGTTTTGCATTCGAAACTCTTGCATAAATACATGCATACACAAGATCAAATGAAATCATCGAAAAACGCTACATGGTAATTATACATAGTAATGGGCGCATATCTTTAAATACTTTTGCATGAAACTGCCATTACAGTCTACTTGTATTATTATACCTTAATCACGTCTCTAGAAACTTACTAGTTGAACCTGCACGTCTATTAATTTTCTTGTTACATTTTGGAAGAGAAATTCCAAGGCTGCTACAACCATCTGTTCTTTTAATAAATATGTTGCTGTTTACAACTTCGCTTCGTTTCACACCTGCTTACGTGTAATAGAGCAAGAGCCAATTAGATGAGCGTAGTGTATATATATATATATATATATATATATATATATATATATATATATATATATAATAAACAACCAAGACAAGAATAATATTCCTAATAGAAAACAATAATAATCAGCCATCTCTATCTATCTCTATCTCTCATATATATATATATATATATATATATATATATATATATATATATATATATATATACTAGTTAAAGTACCCGTCGTTGACTGGGTTCAAAAACAGCCTACAGAAAATGGACTGATTTATGAAAGTATGATAGGTCATGAAAAGGAAGGGTTGTAAAGAGATAGCTTCGAATTTCGGGGTATCAAAACCAAAGCAAAATATGATGAAAGTAAAAAAAAACATAGATAAAACCCATAATTTATTATACCATACCTGTTCACACTGAAACACTTATCACAATATTCTATATAAAAAAACCTTGTTAAACTGTGTGACATATTTCATTTCTATGGAGGTCAGGCGCGAACGAACACCCCATAATTTATTATACCATATTTCTTCAAACTGAAACATAATTATCAAAGTATACTTACACAGATAGATATGAAAAGTCTTTATTAAAGTGTGTGCCTATTTCCATTCTATGGAGGCCAGGCGCGAACGCAGACCCCACAATTTTATTATACCATCCCTGTTTAAGTTAAAACATACTTATCAAGGTATTATTAGGTACATCTATATTAAAAACACTTGTAAACATTTTTTAAACTTTTTTTATTTCCATACTTTGTGGACCAGGCGCGAACGCAGACCCCACAATGTTTATAAACCACCGTTCTGCCATATCAAACATACCCATTCCTGTTTCTCGATACATCTATCATTATATGTGATCAGTTTTTTTTAAATAATCTTCCATATAGGAGCCTATTCGTGACCAGACACACACACAGACGTTCAGCTTTATATTATAGATATAATATAAAGCTGTACGTCTGTGTGTGTGTCTGGTCACGAATAGGCTCTTATATGGTTAACTATTATAGAAAACTGATCACATATAATGATAGAAGATGTATCAAGACACAGGAATAGGAATGGTATGATAAAATTGTGGGGTCTGCATACGCGCCTGGTCGACAAAGTATGGAAATAAACAATTTAAAAATTGAAAAACAAAAACGTTTACAAATGTTTTTGATATGCATGTACATAATACTTTGATAAGTATGTTTTAACTTAAATAGTGATGGTATAATAAAATTGTGGGGTCTGCGTTCGCGCCTGGCCTACATAGAATGGAAATAGGCACAAACTTTAATAAAGACTTTTCATATCTATCTGCGTAAGTATACTGTACATCTCCACACATCCCTTTGCAGTATGGGATATACTAATAAACGCCTTCACTGGGAGACCGAAGATACAGGAGAGCTGCATCTAGTAGGCTTCATGTACAATGCAATGGTGGGTTAACTTTAAATCTAATCAATTAAAACTGATGAAATGTGTTGCCTGGAGAGAAAAATATATATCACGCAACAGACATGTGTTGTGAGTTTTAGACAGGCTTAGATCTGATGACATGAGAAAAAGTTTAAATTCAGATAGTATGGACAGAAGCTGCAACCTTATGTACTTATTTAATTTTGTTTCGTGTGTCTGTCAAAATAAACCCAATGCTTACTTATTGTCTATAATAAATGTTTATTTCATATGAGTACATTTAAATACAAGTTGCTACTTACCTCAAAGCCGGAGAAAGTGAAGATGTGTATTGTTTTAAGCATAATTCATAAAGCTATTTCCTGCGTATTTATTATATTAGATTCGACAGGAGTTTAACATCGCATAACCGAATACATTGTTCGATGCAGTATCCATTCCAAACCTTATGAGTATCGAAGGGGTTAATTACAAACCCTCATACCATGCGGGCTTGGTATTTCTGCGTTTAATTTCTAAAATTATTCTATTCTTTGTCACATATTTGTGTCGTTCGACATAATTGTTTTTTGTTTTATACACCTATTCAATTTTTGTTGGCAAAGATGTAAAACAACACTTCCTTAATTACATTATGAAGTGTAGCTTTTTTATCGCAGCAAAAACGAAGACAGAAAGGGATATTAAACAACATTAGCAAAAGATTAACTAAATATATTATTCAAAACACGTTTATTTTATATTTGTAATATATTTTGTACAATTGCCATATTTATTGCTTTCTTTTTCTAAATATTCATATATAGATGACATGTACGAACATTTCTACACTGACAAGACATTGTTTCGATCTGTAGTTATTAATAACTAAGATCTCGGGCGAAAATCCTCTTAGTTGTTCATATTAAAAAAGAACACCCCCCCCCCCACATATATATATATATAATTATTACTATATTAATTTTTAAATAGCTAGAGACGCTAATGTTCCATCGTTTCGGAAAATATCAGTGCCGGTTGTTACGATTCCTGGTCAGGAGATTCAAACCCGTCCATTACACACACACACACACACACACACACACACACACATATGAGAGGGAAAGAGAGAGAGAGAGAGAGAGAGAGAGAGAGAGAGAGAGAGAGAGAGAGAGAGAGCACATACTTCGTATAGAATAAAGTTACGCCACTTGGATTCTGGACCTTCATCTGCTTGCTATACTTCTCGTCATTAAAAATTAAAAAAATACCTGAAAATATTTGTAGCCAAAATTATTGAAGAGTAAATTAAAACATTTAAAAATTTGCGATCTTAAAGTTTCAATATATATATATATATATATATATATATATATATATATATATATATATATATATATATATATATGAGATATGCAACAGCCGTAGTGTCATAAAATATCGTATAGACCTTTTGGATCTGAAGTGGATGATATGTATCGGATAGCCTGTATCGCTCAGAAAACTAAAGTATCTGTGTTTAGGAACAATAATAATTCTACAGTAAAAAGTAATCACCATTACTATTGAGATTAAATTAAGTCTAAGGATACCAAATTCACGCCGGATTTATGACGTAGCTATTTAGAAATTCGGTTGGCAATCAGTTTATAGGCGATAACAGAAATGACAGTCAATGCATAGTGTTACTAAGTTTCGGCTAGCGAAATAAAATACCTTTCAGTTTGATGTTTCATACAGTTCAACGAGTTCGACATAAAAATGCTCAACTTTGAAAGTATATACGTATAGAAGGCCCAAGATTACATCGACCGAAACGTACTCAATCTGACAATCATGTCAGTAGAGTTGGCGAAATAACCCAAAGAATGCTCATGTGCGTATCTTCCAATGTACATTTGCGTATGTGCAACGTGCATTTGCATATGTGCAAATGAAATGCACGTTTAGCAAGCAGTTATTTTAATGAAACACAAGGAACAATTTTTATTCTCGAACGCTTCAACTCCTGCGAAATACAAATTTTCATCAATTATCGAATCAATTTGTCCTTCGTTTACCGATCTTTATTGTGATTGTTCGGAAGAATTTCCTCCAAGTCTACCGCCATCGTGTCATAATCAAAAAGTCGACGTTGAGAGGCAGATGACTCGGTGATTATTACCCGTTTAATTAAGGCTAGCTTTCAATCATTGTGCAGGGACACCTTTACAGCGGCCAATTGTTGTCGAGGCCATTACAATTTCTGTCAATTGCAGATGATGGTTCGAAGTTAATGTTTATCACCGTTCCGCAAATGTGCCATTTCGTTATGCCACCCTAAACATGTTAAGGAAAAATAATTAAATTTCTTCGTACAATACTTTATTTGGCAAAATTGTTATGACATCTTTTCGAATTGAATGCTTCGTTTATGATTACACGGCCTTTATTAAATTCGTTTGCGCTGTAAGTTCCAATCGTTATAAAACTTTACATTCATACTAGGAATATTTTTTCACTTGGCGATAAGTATATATTAATTTTCCTCGCTTAAACACACTAAAGTATGGTTAGATATCGTAGCTTTTAAGGAGTATTTGGGTTCGCTTAAGTCAAATATAGCATCTAAATTCGTCACAAAGTAACCGTTTAAATAATATTAATAACCGTTTCTTGTGATTATTTCCCTACATGAAACTGGCATATTGTAAACAAGCTGCTACAACATATGCACATAGGTATATGCATAGGGGAATAGGGATTGCTTCGTTATTAGTGCATAATTTAGAATATTGAATTTCAAGTAAAACAAATGGTATCTAGTTAGTTGTCATATTACAGTTAAAAAGAGTTTCCTACATGAGCACCAAAACAAGTAAAATTCTACGTTTATGACTATATATACTAGCAGTTCAGCCTGGCCTTTCCCAGGCCCTAGGTACTGTTCATAACTGTAAGTGCACACGCACACACACACACACACACACACACATATATATTCTCCCCTTAAATAATTTTTATTTTTTATCTTTATTCTTTTCTTATTTTATTTTATTTTATATTATATATTATATTTTATTTTTTTATTATATTTTATTTATTTATTTATTTATTCTTTATTTTCTATTTATTTATTATATATTTATTTATTTATTTTTATTTTCCTTGTTTATTTTCCTTTTAGTGTCGTTTAATAACTCTTGCTGACATTTTTAAAAGTGATAACCTGTACATTTCAGTTGACCTATATTATTTTGCCCTATATATATTTTCGCGCCTTAACATTTCCTGTCTGGGTCGTTTTTACTTTTGATTCCCTTTATTTTATATTTAACTTTATCTTTTTTTTCTCTCTCTCTCCCCTTTTTCTTCCTAGACCTTTTTTATTTATAGTTATGTCTCGGAAGTAGAGTGAAAAGCACATCTTATTTTTCTTTTATTAATATTATTTTTTTTCCTTGTACACGTGTTTGTGAATTATTCCATGGATTTCTGCATTTGGATTATTATGGACCATCTTCTTCCAATTACGGGATGTCTTTGGATTTTACTTGTACAAATGGAAATTCTATTAACTTTCTTGAAGTTTTACATTTGGATTTTACCGTCTCTGGATGTTTTTATCTTCCACCAGACTATCCATTCATGTGTAATCACCTTTTTCTTTACCATATTCACTCTGCTTAACTTATTTTGTATTCAAGTAAGATCTTTGACTTACTTGTTGTTTCATCAAATACTTCTGCATGCAAAATCCGATCCCGCATCTTGCTAATTCCTACCCTCTGATGAGAAGGAGAGTATTTCTTCGAAACTCCGCGGATTAAGGACTATCCATTTATCTAGTGTTTCCTTTTTAGATTAAATATGTTTTTAATTCATTTCAAAGTGTTTTAACATATTTTATTAACTGTTTGCTCATATATATATATATATATATATATATATATATATATATATATATATATATATAAGTTTGACTCATATCCAGGTAACCTACATCTACAATTTTAAGTGTTTAGACCCAAAATTGACAGAGGAGTTTGCTAGAGTCTGTAAAGGTCAACTCTTAATTTTGACCTCTTAGCAGCCAGATTTGCGTTCAAAACTGATCAAAAAGCTTGCTGCATCTATGAATACCCTTTATGTAAAATTTCAAATGTTTAGATTCAATTTTAGCTGAGTAGGTTGCTAGAAACCGCAAAAGTCAAATCTTTTGAACTTTGACCCCTTCTCAGCCAAATTCTCGGCCAAAAATCGATTCAAAATGTTTAGACCAAAAATTGGCTAAGTTATTTAGTAGAGACAGCAGAGAGCAATTTTAAAAAAAAAGTTGATCCTAATTTTGACCTCTTAACATTTGTTTTGGCGTCAAATTAAATTAAAAAGATTGATCCATGTCCAAATTACGTACATCTAAAACTTCAAGTGTTTAACCCTAAAATTGTCGGGGGAGTTCGATAGAGTTTTCAAAAGTCACGTCTTTAACTTTGACCCCTTGACAGCCAAAATTTGGGCCGAAAACCGATTAAAAAGCTTTTCCCAAATCTCACTAACCCTTATGTCAAATCTCGAGACTGTAGACTGAAATTAGTAGGATAGGGAAATGTATACACACAGACAATTTCACTTATATATATATATATAGGGTGACCCCCCCCCCCAAAAAAAAAGCTAAATAGAGGCCATCTAGAACATATGCTGTAGAACGGATAAAAAAGGCCAAATACCCTAGTGTTTTGATGTGATGTTTTGAATATAATAAACTAGTTATGACCAAAGTTTCATTTCATTCGGACAAAACACTAAGAAACGGGGCCTAATTAGAGTTGGGGCCCGTTGTTTGGGGTCACCCTGTATATATATATTCGCAAGTAATAACAGGATTAAAAAAGCAAAAATGTATAAAAGTCTTTTCAAATTCGAAAGTGTAGAAATATAAATAATATATTTATAGAACACCAGGGTTAAAAGGCTAAATATCAGTGATAGAGCCTATTAGAAGTAGAAATAGTCGAGATATTGTAACATTAAATTTACTATGTTTTATTCAAAATAGAGAACACAAAATAAAGGTAAAAGGCTCCATATCATATGAAGTTTCAAATATTGGCTACTTTTCTCAGAGAAAAAACCTCAGCATAATGTACGTATAAATGAATACTATATTTGCTGATTAACTCAATTTTTGAAAACAGTCGAGAAAGAAATGTTGAAAGAAAAATAAAAGTTTATAGGAAAAATAGAAAGGAATACTCAGCAAAATCGAATAAAGGTGGTTTCAAATATTCAGTGAAATTTAAAATCAAAAATAAAAGAAAACTGCCTCGCAGCAAAAGTTAAGTGCAGGATTTTATTTCTCCTGTGGTGTGATGTTTAACCTCATTAAATTTACGCACACCTGTCACATAACTTTTTAATCATTTCATCCACTCTCATTCAACTGCATTTGTAGTGTCGAGGTGACTTATCACGCTTTTTCTTTTTTTTTGGCTTTCGCCTTAACGATTCGGGTTGAACATGTGATCATCTCTCGTGCAATAATTCCCCGAGTAAATTCCCAGCATCTAATTAGTTTATTCGTGTCGATACAATGGGGTTCACATTGTGTAAATATTCTATTATAGCGGATGACTCTGGTATTACCCGGGCGTGTAAAGTACACCGAGAGATTTTGTTTAAGAACATCATTATTATTATATATCAGTATTTATGATCCAAATTATATTACATTTATAAATTCGTAAAACATTTGCTATTATTACATTTCTTGCTAGCAACTTCAGCAGTAAATAACAACAAAATAGGAAAATATAATTTAGTTATTAAAATAATTTCATTAATTAAAATGTTTTCAAATAAGAAAGCGTTTTTAATTATTTGAACATTTTCATTTATTAAAATATGTTCATTCATTATTTTTTTTTAAATTTTCTTAATTGTTTTAAAAAAATCCAAACATTTTCAGTCATTAAAATGTTTTCAAACCTTTAAATGTTTTCAACCATTAAACTGTTTTCAACCATTAAAATATTTTGAACCAGTAAATGTTTTCAAACATTTCTACACTAACTCCATTGTCCCCAATCCTAAAACACTTTATGATTAAAATGAACGTAATTTTATCGTTAATTCCGGAAAGTTAATCGCGTGAATTAAATATTGATTGTGATCATTGGTTTCATGGTGAAATCGTACACTAGAAAATAATGGTAAATTTTGTTGCAGATAAATTACAATAAAACAAGAAATAAAATGAACGATAGTTTTACTGGTTATGGAATTTGACGGGAACTCATAAACGATATTTTTGTAAAATTAAACTAATAAAAATCACATAAGGATCTTGCTGTAAGGTTTTGTTATCAATTGCATTTCTCAACATCAAGAGAGAATAAAATCGATACTATACCTATAATCTATATTTTCCAAATAAGCTACGGGCAGATTTTTATGCTTCAACCCATTTCAAAACGGAATGTTTTAAGTGGTTTCTTGAATTGTGTGGCATTGGAGAATTGAATGATTATTTTCCAAAATGACAGAAGTCTCATGTGTTGCATGAATCAAATTATATTCTCATATAAATTGTCATCTATTTAAGAAAATATTAAAGTAATCTCATTGAGTTTCCCGACGTCTTATCAAAATCTGTCTCTCTACGGATTCAAGGAAATATTAATTCGCTTGAGGCAAAAACAACATGCAATGAGTTTCCTTAAATAATGATTCATTTCACTTTTCAGAAAAGAACCAAATATTTGTTTTCTGATACACAAATGTGTGATGGGCAACTGAATGAAAATAAATGCAGTTCTGACACATCCATCAAGTAAAAACGGATGCAGGAATACAAACCAAAACTTATACAACGCTTATTAAATCAATATTTACAATGTTTGCTATTTATATGTGTAAATATACAACTTGCTGCATGCACACATCATAGATAAGTGCCATTGTTTGTTTAACTGTATCTATGAGGAGTGGTTTCTAACAAACTCCTCTGTCTATTTGTTTACGCACTTGAAACTTGATGTATAGGATATTCTTAAATGTTACAAATCTGATTTTGTCTTTAGACTGTAAAATGACTCTTAAAATGGTAAAAATTGAAAGTAAATGGAACTTGATATCCGCAAGTCGACTTTATATGCCTTTCTGGGCAAATATACATTCATGCGTAAAAATCGGTTCACTTTAATTATTTCCTCTCAATTTGACGATAGTTTAGAAGGTAACATTTAGAAGGCAGAAGGAACTGTGCAGCCTTACGATTGTTGTGGTTTTAAATTCACATTGGAAATCTTGATTTTTATTTTTTATAGTTTTCTTAGCAAGTATATTTTTAAATAACTGCTAAATTAAAAATAAATGTAACAAAATGTGTAGTAAAATGGTAAAAAAACAAATACGTTTTAAATTCAGAAAACACTCCGATGAAATATATTTACGTAATAAAGTGTATATTATGGAATGACAAAATAATATTGTGCTTTATAATCATTTGTAAATCTAGTTAAGACGTAAAAAATATTCTGTCTTAATTAGATATCTGTTTTTCTTTAAGAAATGTAGAGTTACAAACCTAGTATTTGCAGCTGGCAATTAAAAAAATACGCATTCGTCTAATATTTTGAAACAACTTCATTTCGTTTATATTATTTCTAATGGAAGAATTTAATTTGACTTTCGAACAATTTCGTTTTATAGACAGTTGTTTTATCCCGAATCATTACACTGTTTTATATATTATTTGAAAGGCCGACGTTTTAACGGAAAAATTGAATGCATACTTAGAACATAACGTCAAAATACATACAAACATGTATTTATGAGGCTGTGTGTAAAAATTGTCGCTACGTCCACGACACTTTCATGGGATCAATAATAAGATTTAATCAGTCCGCGTAAAATTTCATGTGGCAGTTTAAATTGTCTCCCTTCTGCTTGTGCTTGATTAGCACTTAAATAGGCAACATAAGCTGATACTAATTTCTTTTAGCAAATTATTATTATAAATCGAAATTATATATTTTAAAAGATCATAATTAAGTGCCTTGTCGGTTGTAAAACTTTCGAAAAATTGTTTTGGAAAATTAAGTGAAAACTGAATGTACGTATTCCGAAGTAATCTTGTGCTGTTTGTTCTCGTAAGTAAGCAAGGCACCAAATTTTTACAATGGTTATGTGTTCTGCAAAATTGAATTGAAACAATATTTTAATTATACGGAAAATGCAGACATTATATGTAAAGCATATGTAATAGCTTATTCGAAAGCCGACAGAGAGTTAGAAATGTGGAAATCTGTTTTTATTACTGATGTGCGCAGCGGTTGGTGTAAATAGCGAGGAAATTCATCTATTTTCGCAGTCTTAATAACTGAAATAAGCAATTTGAAAGCAATTTGAGTTGGAAAATCTGAAATTGTTTAGCAAACACGATTACAGGCTGTAAAATTAACATTTGTTAGACTAAATAAAATATTATAAGTATTTCTATTGAAATCTAATTTGAAAATGCACCAAAATAATTTTAAACATAAAAATTCATTATTTTTACACAAACATGAAAAAGGAATATCTTCAAATCTTTACGAGTTAAACATAAAAGTTTCTGCGTAGCTTGCTTGACATAAGAACATTTTATACTATTAATATCTTCTAGCATTATTGAAGTACATTCTTTGCGAAGATAAAAATCAAAATATAAAATATAATGTAACTAAAGCGAATACCTAAAATTATTATTCTAATTTTGATAAATAATTTCGATTCGTGAAATGTCTATAAAGACGAGGTGTAAACTTAAAGCGTTTTTAGAAGAAATTGAAATTTAGAGAACCTTATTTATTAATTTATTTAACTTATTAATTAATTTACTTATTAATTGATAATTACTATAGATTAAAATGTTCGAAAATTGTAAAACTAGATTAAATGGATTATAGCCTACAGTACAATTTTTATGTTTAGAAGCTGTTTTCCAAAGTAAATAATGATTGGTTAATTATATAGACTTAATTGCTATACACACAATATATAAACAACATGTATAAATCATCTATTACTGTCAGCCATTAGTCATCGGTAATAATGTTTGGCACATCATGTAGTGGCCACTCTGTTTGTCGAGCCGCTAATTCTGTCGACGTCATCGCCACTTCCGATTGGAATCACTACGATGATGTCAACGAAACTTTGACCTAGCGGAAAGGGAGTCACAGGGTGGAGAAATAATTGAAAGAAAATAATAACAACAAAGGCAGTTTCTTAAGATGCGTCTATTTATTGTACGCGTTTAATAAAGAAAAATAAACACTAATTCTGACATTAAAATTGAATATAAAACAATAACATATATATAAAAGCAACATTAATAATGGAATATGATTCTCAGTCTTGTTATAATTCAACTTGCAATATATTTGTGCAGAATTCGCTTGAAAATACATTATTTCTCTGCCGGCAAGATATGCTATAAATGAAAGTGAAAATTCATTTATATTGGAATAATCCATGCTGTGATATTCTATCAGAATTTGTAGATTCGATTTCGCTTCTATTCACCGACTTTGCAAATAGAACATCGATGTATATAATTTGATATACATGATAACGACTCCATATCATATGAAATATGAAAATATAATTTTCAAATATAAATGGCCTTGCAATATATATGTATGTATAAATATCCTTGCACTATCCGTACCGGCCACGCGTTGCTGTGACACAGTGTATATAAATAGAAGAAAAAAAACTATGATTAATATGTTTATGTTCTCAATATATGTGGATACACAATATTTTGATGAGAAAAGGATCTAAAAATGTTGTAGGATAAGCATTAAAAAAGGAAGCAGTCTGGCAAATTCTATATAAAAACAGTACAGTTTTACATTAGGTCCATATCCACATTTTTTTTAATGACGACTATCATAGGTTTTCGACTATGCTGAATAAGAAAATCTCACGTAAATGTTGCAGAGACAAGTAGTTTTTGAAATATAAAGACCTGTATTATGTTCTGTAATTCACTGGCCGCCCTGCTTGTACGTTCGCGAGATAAACAAATCTACTTTTCTGCGACTGACACTGCCCCTCAATATTTAATACTATTTGCGAGTGGATATGCTGACAACAGTTAAATTTGGGACAAATATTCCTCCTATAGGTTGACTATTCTTAAAGACGTTCTTAAAACGGGGAGGCCGAGGGTGTCTATTCCGAAAGCCGTTCTTACCATAGGAGAATGAAGGGCAGACAGTAAATAACAGTGCATAGTTACAGGTGTTTCTATCGCGAAAACCACTTGTCCCTGCAAAATTTATTAGAGATGTTCTTATTCAGCTTAGTCAAGACGTAATTTTAGAGAAAATAGTGTAAGTGACACTAATGTAAAATATATCAAGAAAAGATCATTATTTTCGCACACATTTGTCGATAGAAAATATTACAGTAAGATATAATTAATGAGAATGCTCGTAAACATGTTTGTTCCTCCGTGTTATTGTAGCAATAGGTGTATCAGAATTTTGGGGAATTTTTGACACCCCTAACACGAAACTGCGAATAAAATATAAATAACTCGTAATTTCTCTTTTAAAAGTGGGTTGTTTATTTTCTTTACGGATTATACTTCCTAAATAAACTATTAAAGTTGTATAAAAAGTAATAGAATTATTTATTTTTTAAAAACAGTAATGAAATCAATTTAATTTTTACGAGTTAAGTATTTTTCAATTTTTAAACTTTAAAAATCTATCAAAATTTTTCTATTGATACAATTTTTACGATATTTTCAGGGTCAATGTAAAATTTTATGGTCTTTCCAATAAACCGAATATAATATTTTAGAAAACGTTGTTTTTTTTAATTCACGCTCCCATTTTGAAATGTCTATTAAAAAGTAAATAGTTAATTTACGCACCAAATTTTTATATATCACAAATTGAAGATAAAAGATCAATAAATAATATATTCAAATTTAAAAAGAAAAAAAGTGTTTTTTTTAGAAATGTACCTGTAAAGTCCGAAGTTTAAGACCTTCTTTGTTTTTTTTAAACTAGGTCCTTGCTCCTTTAATTGAAAAGGAATTAGGATTTGAATTACATTTTTCGAGTAGTTATAAGCTTGGAAAGACAGGGGGTCGAATTAATTCACGCCTCCCATTTTGAAATGTCTATTAAAAAGTAAATAATTAATTTAGGCACCAAAGTTTTATATATCACAAACTGAAGATAAAAGATCAATAAATAATATATTCAAATTTAAAACATATAAAAAGAAGTGTTTTTTTTTTAGAAATGTACCTGTAAAGTTCGAAGTTTAAAACCTTTTTTTTAAACCACGTTGTTTCTTTTTTTGTTTTTTCATGAAACTTTGGTCCTTGCTCCTTTAATTGAAAAATTTTTTTTAGGGTTTTAATTACATTTTTCGAGTAGTTATAAGCTTTGAAAGACAAGGGGTCGAATTATTCAATATATTTCACGCATTCGTAAGGTCAGTTTCTGACACCTATTGTAGCAAAACTCGGAAATAAAGCGAAAGGCGTTTTTGTGTTTATATTTCAGACATATGTTAAACCGAACACAAGAACACACGAGGGAAATAATGAAGAGTTTTGTAAATGCTTCTTTATGTAATGTAAAGAAAAGATCCTTATTTTCGACGTATTTTTTTCTAGAGAAAAGGTCCATATTTTCGCACATATTTTCGATAGAAAATATTACATTCAAATATAATCAATCAATGTTACTCTTTAATAATGCAGCGAAAATCGGAAATCGAACAAAAGGCATTTTTTGCTTATATTTGAGAGTCAAAAACCTATAAAAGCCGCCATTTTAAAGGACGTATTTTTAGAGAAAATAATGCAAGTAGGTAATATTTGGATTATTTATCAACAGAAGTGTGTTTGGGTAAATATTTGAGACGCATGTGAAACCGCCATGTTTAAATTTTAGTGAATGTTCGGTCATAAACGGAATGAATGCATTCCGGAATAATATAATTTCCAGAGCTAAGCCAATCAGAGTGGACGGAATTTGGAAATGGAGACCTCATAATTTATTTATCGGAAATTGGAAAGGTTATATTATGCCTATGTACGTAATAACCGGTTACGCTGGTGTAATCACAATATCATGGGAAAATGTAGAATTGGTCCCGGTGACAACTGGTAACGGTGATAAGACTAAATATTTTGTGAGAAAAATAAGATCTCTTCCTTTGTAGATGGTGCGATAGTTATAGTGTTGCTCGTCGGATGTAATGTAGCATTCTATTATAACGATTGAATACGTCTAAAATGGAGTTCAAAAGCTACATTAGATAGTAACTAATAGGCTAGATGTACCGAAGTTTATGAGCCATCTTTTGTTGCAAACATACGATACGTTGATTCAGACGAAAGTTACTACAGTCAAAATATTATCATGTTGTAAAGCGGGTGTGCGCAAGATGGGGAAGTGACGACATATAATGGTGTACACAGCGACGACGACGACATTTATAATAGTAAGTGGTTACACATTTATAATATTAAACTGATAAGTAAGGCAATATATGTAAAGAAACAGTTCTTTAAATACACGG
Source organism: Euprymna scolopes (assembly GCF_053919585.1). Classification (NCBI taxonomy): domain Eukaryota; kingdom Metazoa; phylum Mollusca; class Cephalopoda; order Sepiida; family Sepiolidae; genus Euprymna; species Euprymna scolopes. The sequence goes on along the minus strand of NC_136511.1, from coordinate 88,129,641 downwards.
AGAGGAGATGCATTATTGAAGAGGGGAATATCGAAGCCACCTTGAAAATGTTTCATATAATGTTCAAGACGAAGACAAACCACATTTACTTATTGGAATGACGACGAAGACGAAGACATGAAGACATTTGTTTCCAGCTGGTGATGAGAATAGTGGGAATTCGATACTTGTTAGATTTATACATTTTCTCTTCTCTGCCTCGGTTCCGAAGGGGCTTAGACTAACTGAACTTTTTTTTTAATTTATGCTCGATAATAACTATTGTTCTCAATAAGTAATACTAGTAAACATTTAAAATGACTACTTCTGATTGTGATTTATGCTCGCCAATAACTTGTAAGCATTTAAAATATATTTTTAATTTGAGATTGAGCTTGATAATTACTTGAAAGCATTTTCAACGATTATTTCGGATTTTGAATTTGTGCCTTACTATGTTTGGAATAATGATGATGTAGACATTATTGTAATGATGATACACGATGATGATGTTCACAATATTGTAACGACGATGACAATGATGATGATGAGGACAATGACGATGATGTGCGCAATTTAAACCGATACTTCTGAGAATTAAACTGAAAAGAATGTTAAAAGTAATTAAATTCTCAAAAGTATCAGCTTAAATGTTTTAAATTTGAAAAGAATGTTAACAAGAACGTGAAAATATTTAAACTGATACTTTTGAGAATTCACTTCCAGAAAATGTTGAAAAGAGTTTGAAAGCATCTCAAACTGATACTTTTTAGAATTAAATTGAAGAGGATGTTGAAAAATATTTGAAAGCATTTAAACTGACGCTTTTATGAATTATATTAAAAAGAATGTTGAAAGGGATTTCAAAGCGTTTAAACTGATACGGTGATAATTGAATAGAAAATAGTGTTGAGAAAAAGTTGAAAACATTTAAACTGATACTCCCGGAGATTAATTTAGAAAAAATGTTGAAAAGAATGTGCAGGCTTTTAAACTGAGGAATAGAAATATTTTTCAACTTAAAAATAAGGAGTTGAGAAAAAAAAAAGATCTTTACACAAAACGTACATAGGTAGATAATTTACACCGATCCGTGGAGAAAAAGAAACCATCGGTACAGACATTGTTCTGTCATGCAGTTCGCTCGCACGCCAAATTTTCCTCTGACTCCGTTATTCAAACAGTGTGACAACTTGCAAGTAGAATTGTTGTCAGGAATTCGCAGCGGTGTGACCCGACGTTGTCTGCATTAGTAGCGAATTCTGCTATCTTTCAAACTCTGGTTTGTGAAGTTTTAATGATTTTTAAAGAATTTATTACGGATTAATGATTGGGCGGTTTACTGAAGTTTCATAAACTTTTTAAAGAATAATTATTTAATAACAAATTTCGAACTCCGAGTGAATAGATATGTCTACACGCTAACGACAAGGTATACGACCGAAACGGTGGTCGATGTTGATGGAGGGGGTATTGAGTTGGACAGTTCACTTGCATCGGCTCCGGTCGATCGCACCACCAGCGGTGATGGGCGGGCGAGTCGGAGTCTGAATGTTTCCACTGTCGATTATCCTTATATAATCGGAGTATCTCCAGTTAGTGTGCGTTAGTTAGACGACCCATGAATAGCTTCCGGGTGAGCAGATGTAGTCAATCAGGCATGAAGGAAAAGAAGGGAACGTAGAGATTATGAGCAAGATTATAAGCAAAAGGGATTTAACAACAGTGAAACAGATAAGCGGTGGATGATATGACGTGGGGCCTTACGTGACACGAATTGGAAACGAATATTTTTGTTTGGCGGCGGTTGCCTTGTAGGTCTTAATAAGAAAGAAAATTAACCAACAGAGGAAAAGAAAAGATTTTCTATTTCCCTCTTAAGGCAGGCATATATATATATATATATATATATATATATATATATATATATATATATATATATATATATATATATATATTTCTTGATCGTAGTTCGTGTGGATTAGGGGGTCGAGCCATGAGAATATTTGAACCTTCTGCCATGCTGACAACGTCATACTACTGACAATGTCTCTGTTACCACTGTTCTTGATAAGGGATGTTTCTTCTAGGAATTGCCGGACTGTATTTGAAACTATTTTTGTTGAGGTAATCAGGGCCATACAACTCATTTTTGACTATGTCTTTGTCAACCGATGTTCCTAATAAGGGATAGTTCTTTGCGGAATTGCTGGACTGTATTTGTAACTTCTTAAGTTGTGGTGAATAAGGTAATACCACTCGTTTCTTATGGTGTTCTTGGCGACTAGGTTCTTGGTAAGAGATGGTTCTCTCCGGAATTGCTGGAATGTATTTGGAACTACTTTTGTTGTAGTGGACTGGATCATACTATTCCTTATCAAGGTATCCTAATGGGGATTTTTCCTTCTAGAATAGTCGCAAGGTGTGGATATCAGCTCAATTTTCTGACCACGATCATGATTTGTGATATAGAAAGAGAAGGATTGGTTGTTGATTCTCTTCTATTGTGCGGGTCAGGTGGCATGTAAACCAGTTACTGGGTAGAGCGTGAAAGTTTTAATCAAAGACTCGAATTGCCAAGAACGTCAAAAGGAATAATTAGATAATGAACATTTTATAGAATCGCAAACTAGGTTAGAAAGTAAAGGTGCTAGAGTGGCAAAGGTCTTCTCCCAAGGAATAACAATAGCATCAAGTTGGATAAGCATGATATTTTATGAGATGATTGCGATGTTGATGGCGACGATGTGGTGTGTGAGAAAGAGTGAGAAGGTTTGACAGTAAGAAACGCCTCACGGTTGCCTGCATCGATGACGAGGGTCGCTCTCGCCAAAGTTTAACTGAAGCCAGGATGACCACAGCCAGAGTAGATGCAGACTCCGATACCACCCAGATTAACCAACGTACTAAGATGAGACAATAAAAAAATAAAATTAGAGAAAAGGCGAATGATCGCCCTTAAATAGGTTAATTGCACGTGTGTTTTTGTGCCGGAAAATGAACTGAAAAAACTTGGAAAAAAAAAACAAGAAAAAAACTTATGAAGAGTTATGAAGAGCCCACGGTCTAAGGGGAGTTAATTGAGAAAAACAAAAATATATATAGACTGTTGCATTTTTTTTTGTAGTGACCTGAGCTGAACAACTGTATTCTAAGACTTTTTGACGAACTATTATTGAATAAAACGTTTAACCCAGACAAAACTGGGCAATGGTTCAAGGAGAGATAATATGAAAAAAAAGTAAAACGCAAATATCGCCCTTGATGAAAACTGAACTTTTTTTTGTACTAATGAACTACACAAGGATATTTATAACCAATTCTTGCATTAATATATAACTTTTGCATGATCAGTACATGTGGCATGAACTTTGATTCTTTTGCAGATGAACTGGTAATCGAGGAAATAACCTGTAATAACCAGCTAACCTTGCTAAGCGATGAGGTTTCGTGGACGTTGTCTTTCAGTGACTAAAGAAGCTACGAGACTGATCACAGATAGGTCAGGGACGGGGGAGGCGTGTCGACGGGTTAGACTCAAAACCTTCCTTTGGAGGCTGGGTGAGCTAAGGAGGCGAATGTGACTCAACTACCTGTAATGGTCAAAACTACATCAGTAACAGGTGAATTGAGTTGAATTAAAACCTTTATATATGTGGACAATCCCGGAAAAACAGCGTCCCTGCTGGCCAAATTGTCGGTTAGAGATGTATCATATATGTAGAAAAATAAATTCGGGAATGATGAATCTAATAATTTAATAATGATATTGTTTGTGACGGAAGCCGTTACATGGTGTTAAATAGTAATGCTTTTTCGTGGATATGACATTGAGATCAAGGCTTTACGTTTTTGCCTGTGTGAGAAAACTGATAATGAAAATGTAATCGTGTTGGGGAAATCACTCATTAATATACACAAGTGATTTAGCCAAATAGCTAATCAGGGCCTCTCAGAGTATGACGTCATGAAGAGGGATTGGCTGGGTGAGAAACCCAGACTCTTCAAACCCCACACTGTTACCTTCTAATAAAAGAATGGACAGAGCGTTGTTTTCGGGTGTCAAGAGAAGACAACTCCTGTTGGAGTCGAAATTGAGGTATGTCCACTCTACCCGCACAACGCCTCCATTCACTGATTGTCCGATAAAGAGAGAAGAGACAATCGGTTGTCGAAAAAAATCCATTGAGCTACTGTCATTAAAAACACGTAATGAGCAGTGAACTTCAGCACGAACTCATTATCAATTCTGAAGCATACTCACACAATATTCCATCTAAAGATCTTGGAGACTATTCACGTTCAGTTGAGGATGCCTTTTCTCTGGAAACAGAAAAAATGTCTTAAGTTTAAGCGTGATTGACTTCAAGGATCATTGAAAATATCATAACGTTGCTTTATTTTAATTGCTTTTTTTCGCGCAGGAACAGAACGAAACAGAACTTTACTTTAGTAATATACACATTTTCTTTCCTTTTTAATCGTAAATCCCCCGATACAGATTTTGCAAAGCGAGGAAGAAACCGATCAACTGACTCACCCTTTTATTTTTCGTTTCTCCCCTTCCTCCCCACTATTTTAAAACGGGTTGTACGTATTTTACTTTTAATCATGAATAATACAATAATCCCTTTATGTTTGCACTATATATATATATATATATATATATATATATATATATATATATATATATATATATAAGAGCAAATAGTTAATAAAACATGTTAAAACACTTTGAAAAAGAGTTAAAACATTTAATCTGAAAAGGAAACATTTAATAAGTGGATAGTCCTTAATCCGCGGAGTTTCGAAGAAATATGTTCCTTCTCATCAGAGGGTAGGAATTAGCAAAATGCAGGAGCGGATTTTGGCATATAAAAGTATTTGATGAAACTGCAAGTAAGTCAAAGATCTTACTTGATAAAAAAAAGTGAAGCAGAGGGAATATGGTGAAGAAAAAGGTGATTTTGCGTGAATGGATAGTCTGGTTAAAGATAAATTATCCAATGACGGTAAAATCCAAAAATATAAATCCACGAAAGTTAATTAAATTTCCATTCGCACAAGTAAAATCCAAGGAAATCACCCAATTGGAAGACGGTCCAAATTAACCCAAAACATATCTATCAACTGACTATCTGTGAAGATTTCCGACAACTTAGTTGTCGGTACAGACCTGATATGTCGGCCGTAATATTATATATATATATATATATATATATATATATATATATATATATACATACATATATATATATATATATATTAACGTTTGTTAAGTAAAAATAAGTAATATGAATAATTAACAGATTACAATTTCCAAACATCGTTTGATGAGAACGGAAAGTAAAGTTCTCATGTTTGCAAAATAAATTTGAAAATAATAAAAAGCGAAAATGATTTGGTTTAACCACTATTTAGTAAAAATAAGCTTGACTGACATCTATCAATATTTCTTTAATATTATGAAATACAGTAAACTATTTTAACGTTTGTTGTGGAAGAAATATATAATTCTGTTATCAGGTATGATAAAAATATAGGATAAGTTTACACAAAGTTAAATGTGTTATGATTTTTATATTGTTCAAAACTTTTACTTGTCATACATTTTTTTCGGTGTCAACTGCTGTCTAACATTTCATCTCACATCCAACTCGTTTTTCTTACCGATCAAACAATAGAATAAAAGTGTCGTTTACAAACCGAACGTGTTCTGTGCAACAGCAATCTAGTACATTTATAAGTGTTTAATATTATAACAAATCCAGATACAAACGTTCTATCCTGAATGCAACAATACATCCGAAATATAATGCTAAAAGAAAATAACTTGAAAATAAATCAAAGAATTATAGAATATTAGAAACAGCCGGTGTTGACCAGGAAATGAATCAGGCATACAATACATAGCAGCTTTCAGACATGTTTATATCAATGAGCATTTGAATTTTCTTTTATTATGAATTTAAAAATAGATGCAAACAAATACAGCAATTCATCATCTTAGTTATTACATAAACGCATTCTACGATATTATTGTAAAATTAAAACAAAATTATTAATACTATATGATCTTTCACAGAACGTTCTTTTAAATAATTAACAGTATTTAATATTTTTCAATTTCCTGAGCTGAACGATATACGTGCTTACAACCATGTATATACAGAGGCAAAAATGCAATATATATATATATATATATATATATATATCAATCACTGTCTGCCTGACGTAATGAACATTTAAATTAAAATGTTTAAAAATTCAACGCTATTTCACACGGTTATGATACACGAATGGATACGGCCTCCGCTAATCGAGCCAGAGATGTCTCGTGTCGCGGGGTTCGAATCGTTCGACTGGTAGTAATCGTGACACCCTGCACTGAAGAATCCCGAAAGGGTGAAACACTAGTGTCTGTAGGTATTTAATTATTATAGTAAAAAAATAATTATATATATATATATATATATATATATATATATATTCATTATAAATAATCCTTTAATCATTGTTCCCTCACTTATTCAAATTTTCTTCAAGTTAAAACAGTTAAATACAACCACTTTTTAAGATGTTGATTTTTTATACTGGCAAGCTTAAAATCGATATTATATTTATTTTAATGTCTCTATCTGTCAATTCTACTTTTTCTCTAAGGAGGTGAAAATGTTGTAGGAAACTTTATGTAACAAACTAATTATTATGGTAGCTGTTTGATGCACATTTAGGGATAATAGGGATTAGTATTTAATGCAAAAATGAGTATAAATTTAATTATAACCCTTATCCCCGAGTGGCCTCCATGCCTTGATAATTGGTGACTTCCATGTAAATGTATATATATATATATATATATATATATATATATATATATACGCGTTTGTATGTTTGTAAATTATTATCATGATTATATCTGCGTACATTTTCTATGAAGTTTGTATATACATAACTGTCCGAGTTAGTTAATTTTACCAAAAATGAAAGTATATACATGGTCGTATTCATATTATATATTTTCTTGCAAATTGTATTACTGCCGACTATTTTGTTTCTCTTCGTAAACAATGTTATTACAAGCAAGAAAATGTACAACAGAAATTGTAGTCATCATCTAGGAAGGGACACATCTCATTTGGTCTAATCAATATTTTCACCAATTCGATCTGACATGTATATTGCATGTCAGTTGCGATCACGATCAATAAAACATTTTCATTTTGAACATTAGCTAGCAAGAGAAATTGCTATATGTGAATGTTTCTCATGATAACGAAACTTTGCCTATCCTATCGTTGACGCGCGGGGATTTCGGAGGAAATTTGAAAAACCACGGACTCATTATTTCCTCTGGTTATCTATAATAATAATTCACCGGATGCAAGCTAATATATAAAAGCAGGGCGATTGAAAGGTCTTGCTTCGTGCGCTTTTGTATAAAGTATTTGCCTATATCACACTTCATTATCCTTAAATCCGAATTTCTCTATCATTTCTATATTTTTTTGGCTACCCTTTTGCAGCATTCCATTAACTACTCACGTTCTATTCTGTCAATCCTCTTGAGTATGAAAATAAACAGCTTATAATTATGAGAGCCTTATTTGGAAGTTTTGTAGAATGTAGACTCATCTTTCATTTAATACTACCTAAAGAACCACTCTGCATTGAGTCTTTTTAGCGTCCTATCAATGGATTAAATTAAATTGTCATATCTATGCGTTAAATTAAATTTCTTTCCCATCTATGGGTTTATTATGGGTGAATTTCTGAGTTTAATTTAAACTATAGATAGGAAACTCAGATAAGTTAACCCATAGATATGACACTAATTTAGTTCAACCCATAAGTATGACATTGATTTAACTAATACATATATGACACTGACATTGCTAAAAAAGTAATTTAATCTAACCCATAAATATGGAAACTAATTTAATTACACTCATAGATATGAATCTAATTGGATTTAACCCATAGATAGAGAATTAACCGAATTACATTCATGATCCAAATTATATAAATTATCAATCTAATACATTCAGAAACATATTTTTTCGCAAGATATACGGCCACTAAAAATAAGTAATCTAAATGCTATTTACATAAAAAAAAATTCCGTACGGTTTTGGCATAACATGATTAAAAAATCATTGAAAGACTGTAAAGGTAAAAACTTTGCAGCTAATTAAAATTAATCTTCATTTGCATAAAATATGTGAAAATGTCGATTACAAAATGCAAGGAATGTGCATCTTTGTGTGTCTCTACATTTGGTCTGCAAGGTGCTCATGTGCGTCCAATGGTGGATTGATTTTACTACCTTTGCATTCACTGGTTTTAAATCATCTGTAACAACCTTGCTACTATTCCCAGCATGACAAAGAACAGCATTAGCATGGCTATGATCAATATGCAGGCCAGCATCAGGATCGTCGTTGACATCTTCATCTTTTCAACAAAATAAAGAAGGCCATTATAAATAACATGCATATGTAAACATATCCACCTCCTCTTTTTCTTCAATACAAAAATGCAATAGAAACATTTGAAATTTCTAAATTCTTGATAAAAAATAAACGTTTTAACAGATAAACTCATCTTGTAAAATTTTCATAGTCAGACTTAAATAACATTTATGGTGATAAATAAAATTTTGCTTTTGACGATGCAGGTGTTAAAATCTGTAAATTTTGTATTATGTTATTCACAATATAATAACATACTTAGCTACAATTCATTTGACAAAAATGCCTTAGACATACCATGACTACTGTACTATGAAGCACTTTCAAATAATAACCTAAGATAATTTTGAATTAGAAAATCAAAATCTTCCTATGGTATGTTCGCATGAATCACGCTTCTTATGAAAATGTCTTCACTACATTCCTGGTAACTATCGCGTCAAACAACTAGTACGAAATAATGTCTGTTCAATTTAGGATAGGGTCTGAAAATCTGTATAAAATAGACATGCTTGAAACGTTTCTAAATAAAAAAAAACTTATGCGTTTTCTGGTTATCTTTTGTTTATATTTTCATTTATGAACAAACTGTGCTAAATTGTGTGGTAATATGGGCCATTCATTGCACAAAAACACATTCAAATATGCACCTTGCATTTGCCCAATCGATGAAAAAATAAATGATTTTACTTTTCTAGATTGTCAGAAGTGTTAATAACGTCATGATAAATTATTCACAAAAAGGAACAGAAGAAAAACTCTTTCAATGTATAGTCTCACATGAGAAATATTAAATTTCACAAAGATCGTTAAGTTGAAAGTAAATAATTTTAGTGACTTCAAGAACGCCATTCGCATTCTTTTCTGAACTTAAATATTCGCTGTACATTTTAATACGAATTAGAAACGTATGAATATATTCCTTCTTCCCCTAACTGCTATACATGAAATAGTAGGATTGACTAGATTTGGTAGGACAACTGTTCTATAAATAATCGAGAGCTCTGATGTATCGGAAACGTCCGTAGTAGATTACTCCTTTCTATTGTGCTTCAGCAATGCTAGATGCGAAGAGTGCGATTAGGCATTATTTTGCCTATTTTTTTTTTACTGTACTGTACTCACTGTGACGACAACATCTTTAGAGATACTGTTTTTATCCTGGAATCAACAGGAGACCTTAAAACGGTAAAACAAATAGTAAAGATACTGAGAAAATGCAAATCCATGTTAACTTTTCAATTCTTATATGTTGTGATAAGTTGGGTTTCAATTCTTTCAATAGTAATGATTAACGTTTAAACACTAATTTAAACACTACTATAAATGTGCCCTTATTCATCATGGTTTTAATTATTTTTCAATGATATTCAAACACGATAAAATATATGACTCAATACGTTTACTGCTCGTACAGCCTGCCAGTATTTTCTTATTAGTGCTGTTGAATTTGGGCAGATACCGTTTACTGTAAAACTCTTGCCTGAACGAAGACTAAAATCAACTTCGAAAATTACTATAGGATGAGTTTTTCTTTTTGGATAACATGCATTGTTTTTTTTTTCCTTAGGTAACATGCATCTGGTTTTTTTCATCACTCCCTCCATATTTTCCTAAATAGTGCTAGATTGAGCTTCATTCTCTGATTCATCCCCATAAGACATTCGCCGCAACAATCCATTGCTACAATCAGGTAGAAAAAACACTTATCTATGTGTATAGACGGAATTGCAATTAACAGAGTTTTATTTCTTAAGGCTTCCTACTTTTGGAACACATTATTACATTATTACATTATCAATGCTTACCTGAATACTAAAAATACGGATTAGAGCTCTATACCGCTATTTGTTAGCCAGGTTTAAATATAATCTTCAAATAGATGGGCTGTCGTATAGCCTCTTTCCAGTCGGGTGACTGGACAGTGTAGGATCAGGTAGTCCGTGTCCTTGAGGGGTTCCTTGCCCTTTGGGCAGATTGGGGAGTATATTTGTCTCCATCTGTGTTTTTGTACTGCAGGCTTGTACAGTATCTTGTTCTGACCCAGTTTACGACTACCCACTGCTTCCTACCATTTGTGGCAAAACTTTGGAGGCGCAAAGTTGGGCTTTCAATGATTTCATCTCATTTAGAAGTAATGTTTCTGTATTCTTCCTTACATGTCTCAATTAGGTCGAAATTTTTGATTTTTAAGTTAGCTTTAGGTACTTAAGTCTGGAAGTATCTGGGAAATATTTTAAAATGTATTGGATTGGTAAGTCCCTGGTGTCCTCCTTGGCGTTTTAAATCCATTTTTAAATTGCCTCTCCCCTCCTTATGTAGGGTGGTGCAATTGAGCTTGCAACTGTTAGCCATTGTGTTAGGGTTGACTTCAGACAGCCGGATATAATATGCTTAGTTTCTCGAAGTTTTTTGTCAATTGGTGTTGGCTCCGAGACCATGCTGTATTCTGCAACACTGTAGTAGAGTGCGACTGCTGTTGTTCTAAGGATGCTTTGGGAAGCTCCCCATCGAGTTCCAGCTACTTTATTTAGGAGGTAGTTTCTTTTGGAAATCTTATCTGCACCATCCCCAAGATGTGTCTGATAGGGCAGTGTTCCATCAAGAGTGATTCTCTAGGTACTTGGGAAATTGATCACGGGAGAGGGCTGCTTCATCAGCGTTAACATGAAAGGTTCGTCTGGCCTCATGGTAGTTGAGATAGAAGACTGATGTAACTTTCTTTTTGGTGTTCATTATTAAGTACCACTTGTCAAAGAAAGTTTTCATAAGGCCGACGTCCTTAGTGTCTTTTTCAGTTCCTTCAGTTGTCTGATTGATGAGCCAACACCCAGCTGGCTGCGTATTCTAACTTTACTGAGGTAGTTGTGCGCATGTCGCTGATGTAGACGTTAAAGAGTTGGCACAAGTAGTGATCCTTGGGGGACTCCATTTTTTATTTTCCTGGTCTTGCTAGAATGACATGATAGTGTTTTGTTTCCATCATTTTTGCAAGTATATGTAAGTTCTTTCTGCAGGGGATAGTCTCTGTGAGTTTGGATATGAGTCCTGTCTAAACGGTGTCGTACGCTGCAAAAAGGTAGATGAGGACTGCTTCAATTTTCGTATCCCGCCTTTATGTATAATGTGAGGAAGATTACTTGCGCCACCGTAATTCTCTTTTGTCTGAAGCCTGCTTGTTCTTTTGGGATCTGTTGGTCACGGAAGGGAGTCAGATTGGTGAGGGTGATTCACTTTAGTAATTTATAGAGACAACATAGAACCTCAGTATTCGTCATCATTCAAGCAATACTCTAGTCATATAACTAATCCCCGTCCCAAGTGGTTTTTGACCTCGATAATTTCACAGTAAAAATGCAGAGTTAATCAATTTCAATTTTATTATAAAAAGAACTATAAACATTTTATAATTAATACATTTTCTGGAAAACAAATCCATTGAAATAATTAAGCAAATGAAATTCCAAAAATACTTTAATGCGTGTTTTAATATAAATAATTAATTGCGCGTGTAAAGAATTTTCTATGGTACTTTTGGAAAATAAAATAAAAAGCTGATTGCAATTATTTACAAAGAAACGAGAATTAATTTGGAAGAGTCATTATGACTGTGTTTTTTTTAAGTTAGTCATAATACTGGATATTAATTGATGAATAATAATACACTGGAAATAATGTGAACATTCTGTGTTGTCGAGAAACATGCAAGTACATGCACACAAACACATTACATCTCACGACTGAATTATATATATATATATATATATATATATATATATATATATATATATAAGCAATCAAGATAAATAACTGCCCATAAAAACGTCCCTTTCATATTGTTGATGAGTAATAAAAACGTCTCCACTTAAAAGTTTTCTTAACTGATGTAAGTACTTGAAGCGAGATAATTTAAATACGTGTTAATAATAGTGCATATATATATTAGTAGCCGGCTCGGTGTTGTCCCGTCGTAAAATACGCTCAAATATATTTTTATTTATGCATATTTCGTATTTATTATTAGAAAGAAAATTGCCTCTTGATTCTTATGTTGTACCCATTATATATAGTAATTATTTCAAAAGTTCAAAAGTGACCTCTGTGCCATCAGCTAAAATCGAAACCAAAACATCCCATGCTTCAGACATAGTCGTTATTAGCGCGTCGGTCCTAGTGTTTATTGTCTGAGCTATAGCAAAATAGAGAGGAAAATGCTAATAATCAAACATTAAACTGAAATGTTTATTTACACATGCTCTTCATTTAGTCGATTTCTCTCAATGGCTACTATCTTATTTTATTTTGACTTCTTAGAAGCTATTTTAGAGGCAAAAACGATTCGAAAGTGTTTCCAGAAACCAAGTACCGTATATATCTAGTTTCAAATCTGTAGACCAAATATTCAGAGAGAAGATTGGTAAAGATGCTATGTACACAAATATCGATAAAGTCATATATATCTATATACATATACGTTTTATTACATATATATGTATGTATATATATGTATATATATATGTATATATGTATATATATATATATATATATATATATAAGATTTATTGTTGAATTATTTATTATTTTATTAGCGAGTCTGTGGTATTTAACTGCTATTCTCGCCTGAGCTTTTTGAGGGACATAACTGGCCTTTGTTTATATTTACGTCGCTCCTTTTATTTAGGGCGTATTTTTGTAATTATTATTAATTTTATTTATTAAACATTTTAATTTTTTTTTTCAAATATCTATTAAATATTTTATCGTTCATAAATGTTATCCAAGGACGCTTGTTTCTGGGCATCACCCGTCTTCAGCATGCACGAAAAAATATTTAATAAATATTTCAATGCATATTCAAAGGTTTAATAAATAAAATCAATAATAACAAAAAATACGTTCCAAATAAACGGGGAGATGTAAATATAAACAAAGTGCAAAACGCACAGGCGAGTGTAACAATTACATAGCACAGAATCACTAAAAAAATAAATGAATCTACAATGGACCATACATTTAAAAGCGATAAAAATCGTACATAAAATTTGAAGAGGTATCATGGCCTGAGGTAAACTATTAGGCTGTCAATCGAGCTTTTATGAGTTCGATTATTGTCAAAATTTTAGCCATGCTGAAAACGGGTGATACCCAGAAACACGTTTTCAGTGATAACTTTTATGCACAACAATTATTTAAAAAATATTTGAATAAAATATTTAATATTTTAATAAATAAAATGAAATGAATAATATATATATATATATATATATATATATATATATGATAGAGAAAGAGAGAGAAAGAGAGAGAGAGAGAAAGAGAGATAAAATATATCAGCGTGCTAGAATATTTGTATTCTAAATTCTACGCAATAATGTCCCATACAGAAACTATGCATTAAACGAATTAATAGTTAAATGAAAACAATCTTCTAATCAGCAACCATAACAAATTATGCACATTTGTTTACTTTCATGAAGTCGCTCGCATATCCATGGCTGAGTATATTTTTGTCATAATAATTTTAAATAGAAAAAGTAGACTTTTTATACTAATGTAAGAGCGAGAAAAACTCAACTTTCTCTCTCTCTCTCTCTCTCTCTCTCTCTCTCTCTATGTGTGGGTGTGTTTTTTTTATATATAAGGAGAGACTTGTCTGAATAAACTATTGCTTTGAAAATCTGACGAGATAATTTTCCATGTTAGCCATAATCCTAGATAGGTAACGGTTGCTGATCTTTCGTGAATTGAATTGTGTTTAGTAGACATTGAATTTCACTCGTTAAGAATTATGCAAACTATTTTCTACAACTATATTTGTTCCGACCTCAGTTTTATATAGCAAGAAAATGTTGCGGATGATCTTCTACTTTACGATGATTCGATGTTGCATCGATTATTTTAGCACATAATGTTAGATTATCATTATTATCGACATATACTTTCAAGTTGTGTTGTTTTACTATTTTTAACGATTTCAGAAACGCCTTCACATAACATATGAATGCAAAATACATTTACTTTTGTATTGGAGAAAAACTATACATTGCATTCCAGTAAAGTGTCGGTATTATATCATTATTATTTATTTGTATCTTGGGCTAAAAGTAATAGTTTATGCTTTTTTCTTCATATATTTATATGACCATTATTCATTTTTTCATTTGATTGTTATTTTATCTTTCTTCACGGGGAATTATGGCAGTAATTGAACGCTCTAATTTGCAACTGCTGTAGTTATTTATTGATATTGTAACTTGATTAATAAGCGTAGCAGTAATGCAGGGAAGTAAAATACATTATTTTAATAATTATATAATATGCGCTTTCGTCTAGCACATATGAAAAGGAAAAAAAAATGGATAATTTCAAGTTGACAAAACGCATTTTTTTGAAAATTAAATTAAACTAAATTTAATTTTTTTTTGAAAATTAAATCAAACAAAATATCAACATGTTCGGAAACATGTGATTCACAAAAAAAACACAATCGCGGCGTTTAAATGTAAAACAATTGGTATGAAACAGTTGTGTAGTTATGAAAGAGAGAGAAATAATTGGATATAGGAGGAAGATAGCCCAAAATATTTGGAAGAAAGATTGATGTGGAATAGTCTTGAATATTTGCTGATAATAAGCGGTACATAATACAGACAACTTCCATATTTATTTCTCTTACAAATTTGTATGTAAAAAATTAGTTATTAAGACTTAGGTGACGGATTTTTTAAATTTTATTGATCTATTATAATAAATCACCATATATCAAGGAAAAGCCACTGAATGATAACGTTTAATGAGATTGTCAATTGACCAAAGAATATTATTATTTGATGGGATGATTTGAGATAGTGAATTGCATACACACGTTTTCATTACTTATGGGAACGTTTTACGTCAAGTATTTGCTGACATTGCATTTAAAAGCAACTGTGTTGTACTCTGTACGGAAGCAGTCCTATGGTCATTTGTTCACAGACTGAAAGTTCTTGGAATAGAACTGTTAACAGAAATGGCATTATTTTATTTTTATCCAATGTAAGACGCAAGTGCAAATGTTTGATCAAAATGTATTCCAATATCGCACATTCAAAGGTAAGTCTTTTATGTATTAACCGAGGAGGAATCCTTACTGTAAATATCATACAAGAGGAGCCATGGATGTGGACTTTGTTGTAATTATTGTAACCATTTCTACCTTGCAATGATTTATCCCTCTTTGAACTGGTTGTAGAATCTGGGACGTTTACTTTTCGATCGCCAATATAAACATAGCAACTCTTACTATAATACTTATAATACAACTACTACCTTTTTCGAAGTCTCGTATTTTCTACATTCATGCTTAATTGTTATGTGGCTCTATATATAATACTAGTGATGATAAATACAAGTGATTGGGAATCAGAATGCGTTACGTTCATGGGTTTAGATAATAGGGGCCAGATTATTTTGCACAATTTGAACGTGAGAAATGTGTAACGTAATCCCCCATTGAGGAGCGTAAGAACTACGCTGAAGTAGCCTTTTATTCTCGGGTGACGCTAGATAACCAAAGGATTTAAGATAGAGAAGATAAATATATATTTTTTATTTCATGTCAAAATAGATATTGTTTGAAACCAGAGAAATATATTTTTACGGCTAAAAGTTGATGACAGGAAATTTCACCTATAACATAGTCTGGCCTTAAATGAACTCAAGGTCGGATGTAAGAATTGACATCTGAACTTGGAAATCGTGATAATGAGTAATTCAGATTTCAGGTGTAAGAATCGTACCCACGCAAAACCCTAAAGCTTTCGATTTCCTGGCGAAATCTTATTGGCTGGGGAGAATTTCCACCCCTTCCACATACCTTGCTATATATACGACTGTCGTGCGAAAATTAGTTTAGTTAGAGTTGGGAGTTGAAGCAGATTGCTAGTTGAATCCGAGAAGAGACGTGCCCCCTCCCCACCGTATCCATCCGTCTATCGCTGTCTGTGAAGAGATTTGAGACTTTGAAAAGAACTTACAGAATCTGAATGAGAGTTGTAAAAACATTTGTACATAATTCTGCGAAATTAAGCTTCTGTAGATAGACTACATGAGTTTGGCTGTCTTCCTGCTGCTTTGATATTCACTTTCAGCTTACCAGATTTCATGTAACAACTTCAGAGATGACTAGATGACACGAACCGATAATTCTAGAGAAATAACCACCTTTTCTCGCTTGAGGGGTTACAAATGCATAAATAAACTTCTTTAACTTAAAATATCCCCATCGTTGGCTTAACAAAATATTAATGAATGAAAATTGTGAGCTATTTATCAAACAAATCTTCATTGATAAAAATGAAAAAAAGACTTATGATTGACCATAATCAGGCTTGTCAGTAAGTGAATGCGTTCATCTGCTAAGGATGAGCTGAATTATCAGTTGTCAACCTCGTTTATTTTGCATTAAGGTTTAAAAGCAAAGTCAGTTTTAATAAAAACTTTTCTTATTAAATATTCCCTTCCTTTCAAAAGCAACATACACACATTTAGATTAAAGATAAATAGTCTACATGGTAAGAATATCCCGTTTAGAAATCGGAAATTAACAAGCAATGTTTACCGATAACAGTTATGTTTAGGAAGTTAAATAGTCGTCTTGGTCCATGTGTTTTTACTTGCGGTTGTTCTTTTGCAAGTACTTCCGACTGAATCTCAGCAGTGGTCTTCAGGCAGTATTCATTATTGTTTGTTTAAAATCTGGATGCTGTTATAATACACACACAGATTATATATATATATATATATATCGACCCAAATTTTGACCCATTAACATTTATGTTTTTTTGTCTCAAATTAATTAAAAAAGTTTGATACATGCCCAAGCTACCTGCATCTAAAATATAAAGTGTGTAGACCCAAAATTGGCGGAAGTTTTTGGTAGAATATTCAAAGGTCAAATCGTTGAACTTTGAACCCCTTGACAGCCAAATTTCTGGTCGAAAACCGATTAAAAATGTTTTTCTATACATCAATACCTCTTATGCTAAATCTCGAGTCTGTAGACCGAAAATTGAAAGAGAGAAATGTACACACACAGACACATAAACAGTCAATTTCTCTTTTTATAGATATATAGATTTCTTGAACTAGTGAAGAGTCTCGTGTGTAAAAATATACGTGTTTTTACGTATTATTTGTCCAGACAGCTATATTTAGTTCCTCCTATATTTGTAAAAATATTTAAAATCAATTTTGGCAATTGCATATTTTATCATATCGACATAATTTAAGATTATTTTTCATTATAGATGGGATAGGATGATATCTGATTAAGGACAAAGAACGAAGGTCGTTTTATAATAGATATTTCGCCAGTATTTTTAACTTATAGATTTGATCAATCGTTGTGTTTGTTCCAAATATTATATAAAAGAGTAGAGGAAGAGAGGAAGAGAGCTAATGAGAAAAGCGAGACTAGAGAAAGAAATGAGCGTGAATAACACCTTTAAACACAATATATTATCCAATAAGCGCTAAGTCTCAAATTTATAAAACCATGTTTGTCTAGGTATTCTTACATGTCTTTAGTCGTATCAGCTTTATCCTTTTTCTATTTTAATAAGCGATTAAACGACGGAGGTGGGGGTAACAGATGCCGAGAAAATAGGTTATAAAGAAATCATCGAAACCTATACAGCTTGAATTATGTAGAAATATTCTTATCTTTATATAAAAGTAAGGAGACGTATTATTTGATCTAATTTACATGCATCTATATTCGTGTTATAGTGTGTACAGATACGCATTAAAGTTAAATGAGAACTAGTCATTCACTAAAATTTATGGAACCATTAAAAACAAGAGTGAAAATAACTTCATTTAATAATGAATTAGGGTTAATTATAGAATTATGAAGAAAATTAAAAAAAGCTTTAGGGAAATATAATATCAGGAAAATCTTAACTCCCTTCAAAATCAAGCACGAAATTAGAACAAAATGGCCCCCATCGAAACGTATACGTCTTTCACTGACTGAGGACAGAAAACATAACGCGAAACATAAGAACAGATAGCATATATAAATATTGATATATTCAATATATAAATATTGACCATGTTCGTCAATCGTTATGAAATGTGTAGCTTAAGTCAACTTTGAATGACATATACAAAAATCAGGGGCATGTAAATTCTGCCAAGTAATAAGAATAAAACTAAGATGTATGATGATTTTTTCTTGGCATTTCAAGGGCAATTAAACGTTGTGTTTTGACAAATGGCTCCCTCATTACAGGTTGTTGCATGGGGACACCAGCAAATTCTACTAATCGTCAATTACAAATGGAATCGCACACGTGCCTTGCTCGAGTGAGTTGTCAAAGAAGCGTGGTATCCTTGATTCAGCAGCATTTGATGAGCTGCGTTCAATTCATTTCCTTCACAGAATGACATTTCATTGACAGCATGCAGCATACTATCTACATAATTATGACGTGGAATTCACTAGCAACAAAACACATACACGCACATTTTATATATATATATATATATATATATATATAGTGTAAAATTTTGTTGAAAATTCAAAGACTCATGTTTTCTTTTTATAACCTCCGTTTATTTCCTAAATTTTTTCCATTACAGCTGTTTCATTAATGGGTAGGCAATTTTACGATTTATGTGTCCATAAAAATATCATGCCCCCACCAACTTTTTCAGATGTTTATCCATTAGATTTGTAAAACAAAAGGTATATTTTTAACATGCTGAACATCGTATTCGGGTAAAAAGATTTCCAAAGCCATGCCTCCTCACTTCCATCTTTTGGTGTTATGTGAAGAAATATATATTATATATATACTAACAGTTCCGCCCGGCTTTACTCGGGTCTTATGTACTGTTCATCACGTGCCCTACGTGTGAATAGACTTTATGTAAGATTTAAAATGTTTAAACTAAAATTTGTCTGAGTAATTTATAGAGACCGCAGAGGTCAAACTTTTATAACTTTAACCTCAAATTTGATCCCTTTATATTTATTGTTTTGAGAGCCAATCGACTTAAAATGTCTGATATATGTTCAAGTAACCTACATTTAAAATCTCAAGTGTTTAGACCCAAAATTGCCGGAGGAGTTTGATAGAGTTCTCAGAGGTCAAATCGTTGAACTTTGACTTAAATTATTTGGATTACTCGAACTACTATTGTTATTTTGGTTGGTACGTTCTGTTGCTTCACGGGGGAAGAGAGATTGACACAATTCAAGAAAATATTATCACATGCGGCAGTAAACTTGCAACGACCGTCAAGTCAACCGAACAACATATACACCGAACGCTGCCATCTACACGACTCAACAAGCACAATAATATCAACGCAACCTGGCACCGTCCCGAACAATTTTGTAGATAAAACCTAACACTACCAGAGAAACCTCGTCAGTTACTCGTTGTACGATTCTGCCGTCTTCTTTTTGTAGCCCTTGGACAAACCATAGGTAGGTAGGTCCAACTAAGATAGTGACGCGCAATTCCTGAGCGCTACCACGCATATCCGTTAAATGTTCTCGATATTTTGGCCGATATAACTACCTTAGAGATGTTATTGTATTAAACTGCAGATAGTAAAACATAGGAATATGTGTGAGACTTTTATTGAGGCGTTTTTATGCTTGGTATAAATAAAAATTGTAAATATATGAGAAAGGAAGTATGATTTCCTTTTCGAACATATTCTATACTAGTTGTAACAGTCATTTGTTGTATCTTGCAGCCGTGCATAACAAATATTTCCATCCTATGCCGGAGAACCGAGAATGATTATCATTGTACAAATAGTGTTAGAATTTGAAGAAAATCATGGCCAACTTACTTGCTCCGTGTAGTTTAAGAATATATCTAGTAATATAGTCGGTTTCCAAAACTATTTGGAAACATATAGCAATCTGGATTGTACACTCCATGATATTGCATATTATCTTTGGACAAATAAAAGTACAATTGACAAAGAAGCAGAGAATTCAAATAAAAACATGAGAAAAATATAATTCCCAAAACAGAATTCATTATTTTTGGATTGCGTCTAAGGTGATTGGGCGATCGCATTATTTTAAGAACGGGGGACGCATATCAAATTGACTTAACGTGTTTAATAATACGTGTTTAATGTTTATCCTGATTAAAATCTTCAACTCAAAACATTTTATATTTAACTGATAATTTTTCTGAATGATTTATAATTCATATTAATAAGATTATTCTGATTACTTAACTTGAGAATCTATAAGAAGAGTAGTTTGAAAATGTCAACTAACTCTGGTTATTTCGGATAAGTCAAGGTGACGTGTCCTCTGTAGAATAACATCGACAAAGACACATGTCAATGTATTACTACTGTTTGCTTTCAAATATATTGATTTTGTTTTTTATCTTTTACCGAATATAAACTGTTTTTGATTCTTAAATGTCGTATGGAGTTATTTTGATAAAATATTTTATGATTCAAGTTATTTATATCATAAAATATTTATTCATGCTGTTCGCTTTGGCGTTTTGCT
This sequence comes from Euprymna scolopes, assembly GCF_053919585.1. Taxonomy (NCBI): domain Eukaryota; kingdom Metazoa; phylum Mollusca; class Cephalopoda; order Sepiida; family Sepiolidae; genus Euprymna; species Euprymna scolopes. Next base: position 88,108,656 of record NC_136511.1, on the reverse strand, counting down.
TCATGATATGTAAAAATGTTTCTAGTTATTTATTCGAAATCCAGTTATTTAATTGTAGAAATTTATGCTTAAAGTTTATATCTTAAAATACTTATTTATGTTATTTGGCATGATTGCATCATAATTAAAAGTTGTTTTTATTTTGTTTGTGCCTTTGTAGAGCAAAGAAAAACACAAAAAAGATAATATTTTGTGGATTTCAGGCCAGAGAATAAGAATATATTGACTATGTCGACATACAAACTCATCCACATGATAATATATGTGATCACTCACGCACAATCATACACAATCTTACATATAATAATAACGTTTGTATCTGTTAACAGTGTTATAGATACCCATATATATATATATATATATATATATATATATATATATATATATAAATATATAACAATTGATTTGTTGCTGTTGAGTTGAAGTATTGTTCTCTTATAAAGGAAAGTTTATTGCACTACCAGGACACACTTCACTTCATCTTGTGTTCTGGTGTTTAAAAACATAACTTGATCTTGAATCTAAAACAGATAAGTAAACACATATTCATTAGATATTAAAACTTGCACTTAGCATCAATTTCGTGGTTAGATGACGATTCCATATAAAATTATATCTTAATGCAAAGACAAGAATCAAATATCAAATTTATTTGAATGTTTATTTTTATGTTTATAATCTGTTCAAAATAAACATTTTCCTGCGATTTTCAATAGCGTCCTACTTATTATTCTCCAAATCAATAAAAAATATAATGAATATAAATATAATTCATAAATGTGAAAGCAATATTGATCTATAAATCAATGGAACTGGAATAAATATAGAGGAATATTACAACAAAGATCAAATATTTGCGATAGAAGGTTGTTTTTGCCAGGAGATTGAAAACCATAGGATTGTAATTTTTTCTCCTCATTAGTCGATCATTGCTTATTAGTGTTATTCTCTCCATTTTCCTCCTCTTTATAATAATAATAATAATAATAATAATAATAATAATAATAATAATAATAATAATAATATACCTTTCTCTTAATCGTATTTTTTTAATTTAACACGATAAGACGATCCACTTTCATTTCATTCTCTATGTTTTCTAGTATCTTCTTTTCTTTAAATTTCAGTGTCTCTAAGATTTATCACCCAACCTTTATTTTCATTGCAATATTATTTTCTTATATCGTCTTCCCATTTTCTGTGTTATTATAGAATCTTCCCTTCTCTAGTGCCTCTGCAAGTTTCAGTTTATTTCAATATTATTATTATTTACTCTCACTTCACTTTTAACATCATTATTAATCAGCTACCTCGTAATGTTTCTTTTCAAACTAACTGTTTCCACAGTATTTCTTCGTTATTCCCTTTCCCTCATTTCTAGTCTTTCAAACCTCTTTGATCTATCTTGCTTTGCCTACAGTTTTTCACAGAACTTTTCATCGCTTACAAAGCTGTCGTTTTCAACTGGAATATCTCGAGTGATTTTTTCTTTCATTATCTGAAAGGTTTGTTAGGTGATATTAGATAGGCTATGTACGAGATAAAACACCCAAGTCAATAATGATAAAAATATAGAATCAAATGGCGGATCCTCATAAATAGTACTTCCATTTGCATATATATATATATACACGCATATATATATATATGCATATATATATGCATATATATATGCATATATATATGCATATACATATATGCATATACATATATGCATATATATATGCATATATATATGCATATACATATATGCATATACATATATGCATATACATATATGCATATACATATATGCATATATATATATGTGCATATATATATGCATGCATATATATATGCATATATATATGCATATATATGCATGTATATATATGCACATATATATATGCATATATATATATGCATATATATATATGCATGTATATATATGCATGTATATATATGCATATATATATGCATGTATATATATGCATGTATATATATGCATGTATATATATGCATGTATATATATGCATGTATATATATGCATATATATATGCATATATATATGCATATATATATATGCATATATATATGCATATATATATGCATATATATATATGCATATATATATGCATATATATATGCATATATATATATATGCATATATATATATGCATATATATATTTATATATATATATGTGTGTGTGTAATGTGTATGTTATAGTTTTATTACATTATTTGATGTATGCTAACCATGGCTCGGACAGGCACGTAAGTGCCACTACTTCTTACAATAGATTTCATTTTTAACGCCGGTCGCAATTTCATACTTACAATACTAAATCATGAACACGCTTACACTGCAAGAATACATTAAAAACATCATTTTAAAACTAAGTATTTATCGAAATCGCCAATTAGACACCTATAATCTAAGAAAGTAACATTGATTTATTTAAAATACGTATGCCATTATGCAATGAAATGTGTTGTTTGAATTTCTATGGCTGCTGTGAATGTAGAATGTTGTGTAAACTTATCAAAATTGAACATGCCAATGCTTAACAGCATTTGTACCTTCTTTCTTATTATATACGTTTTTTTTTCATTGAGATGAAATAAATAAACCATATCCACAATTCGTTAAAAGCCAAATAAAATACATTTATTACAGACAGCGATGAACCGCCAAGAATTATTCAGAAAATCGGTGTATCATGTAGGAATATTAGTTCATGTTTGATGTGTAATCTAATAATACTTAACTTGTTTAGTTACAAATTCATTACATATTGCTTTTAATCTACTTCTATGATTTTTTAGAGCATAAAGACGATCTTACTAAAAGTGTTTTGATTCTAATTTTGTTGTTTCGTTTATTTTAGTTTTCCAAGTTGAAAACATTATACGATGTTACGATTTGAGTAAATTGTTTGATACAATTTAATTTATATATGTATACATATCATGTTATGTAAATGTACCTGGCAATTATGCTACAAAGAGATTAAGAAAGTAGGAAGGAAGGGGTCGAGAAATTTGTGGTCGTCGAGTAAGAGAGAGAGAGAGAGAGAAGGTGGAACAAGTTGATGTATAATGCATATGTGTCTTGCGGTATACTGTTGACAATATGTGTATTTGTAAATCCGTATATATATATATATATATATATATATATATATATATAAATACACATTCATCCACACACGCCTATATATATATATATATATATATATGTATATATATATATATATATATATATATATATATATATATATAGGCGTGTGTGGATGAATGTGTATTTATATATATATATATATATATATATATATATATATACGGATTTACAATCACACATGTGTATATACGTATATCTATATAATTATAAAATTAAATGACCTTGTAACGAGTGATGTAACCCACTTTCCGGTTTACGACATCCGTTTGCGCATAAACATTAAGCTACAACAACATAAACAAATAAACACAAATCGCTACTTTTGCAGATTTTGCCCTGCGCACTGAAATATAAGCGTTATTATTTCGAAATTATAATTTAAGATGGGAAGAGTGGGGGTGATTTGCAACTATTTTACAACGATACTGTCGCTATTTTCTTACAACTATACAACTTTAACCCGTTGACAAACATAAGAACAATTGTAGTAAAGGCAAGGCTACTACTACTACTACTACTACTACTACTCTCTATCCGTCCTTTTTCTTTCCTTCTTTGTTTTTGTTTACATTTCTAGATACAAAATTGTTGTGTGAGAACGGTGACTTTGTTGACACATTTACTAATCTGTTTCAATATAAGTTTTATTTTATTTTATTTATTTAGGTTTTATTTTTTGCTTCAGGTTTTATTAATTATTTTTTTTTAGATTTTAAGTTTCTATAACTTGCTTGAAGGATTTCAATACGAGTTTTTCATTCTTATATTTCTCATCGGTAGCTTCATGTGGGTTTTTGCTGCTAAATGACCTTCGTCGGCGTTCGATTCGTAGGTAAATCATGTTTAATTTTCGATTTTTGAGCGACTATTCGGAAAAATAGGTAACTTTACACGAATAGGGAGGATTTTTTTTCATGTTCGAGTGATCCGTCCGTGATTTTTCATTTTAATATACTTTCATAGAAATGTTTCTGTTATGTAAAAAAAAACCTATTTCCTTTATGCTACAAGTGTCACGCTTATACATGAATTCCATAGCTAATATAACATACTGACCCAACGGGTCACGGGTAGTCTAGTATATATTAAATCGCCGAAACAGTGTTTCATGGTAAATGATCCCTTAAATTAACATAAGACCCTCGAGGGAGCAAGTTCATGCATTAATTGCAGGTGTTTAAATGACTTACTGACTAAATAGTTTCCTTACGAATGATAAAAAATATAAAAATTAAATGTTTTTGTATATAGTTTCTAAGATTAAAAAAACTTCCAAAACTATACATACATTATATATATATATATATATATATATATATATATATATATATATATATATATATTTGAAGGTATATTTTGTAAACAATTTATAATAATTTAAGTAAAACTCCGAGGTTAAAAAATAAAAAACACGCACAAACACAAACACATATATGATGACATATGTAACAAACTCTAGAAATGCTAATAATTGTATCTGTAAATATACTCTTTTAGGGGAGTGAGGCACAGGATAACAGTGAAAATTATAGAAAACTAGAAAAATGATTTTATTTAGACATGAAGCATAGTTTTAATAGACATATCAAAACAAGAAATGCATCAACATTAGTCAAGAATCTCTTTAAAAGAAGTTCAAAGAAAAGTCATTTTTATTTAATTAAAATTAATTTGTGCGTGATAAATGGCGTTAGTATAATTTTAACGGAGTTTTATTGCACTGGATTCTTTAGTGCCATTCAGTTGTTCAACTAATCTTGTAAAAAGACATTTTGCCAAGATATTATCCGCTCAAATTGGCGTAACTAAAAAGGCTGGCCGGCGTTCAAATCTACCAGCTTAAACACATTATCTAGGAGCGTCACGCTTGCTACAGATTTGTAGGATTTGTCTGGTTCAGTTGGTGCGTTTTATAGTATGTCAACCTTTTTTGATAAATTAATGTCTAAAAAAAAAAAAACTGAAAATGAACACCACAGTTATTGCCATTTGAATTTATGTTAAAACAGCTGCGTGGACACGTACGTATTTAGTATATAAAACAGTGAATTGAGAAAAACAGGAAATAAATATCTGGGTAAACTTTCTTAACAAGAAGTTAAGAATCCTTGATAGTGACAATAAATAAACACAGATATGTCAATGACAACACAGATATGTCAGTGACAATAAATAAACACACATTTATGTCCTTGGAAGCTGCGCACGTTAAATTAAAATGAGCTGACAAGATATGATAAAAGAGTTATAGTCGATCTCAATAGTCAATGATGTCAATGATTTGGAAAGAAGATCAAATTAAACGAACCACGTCTACCATCCGTCGGCTTTATTTTGGCAATGTAAATAAAGGTTTTTATTACAGGCGGTAAGCACTTAGTCTGGAAGGATAAGTACTAGAAAATACAGAAACAAACAGGTAGCAGGGTATAGGCAATACTTTTGACATTTCATGTCTTTTTCTAATGAACCCTGATGTCTGCATGTATAACTGAAGTTATCAGTCAAAAATTTTTTTTGCGAATCCTGCTCATAGAAGAGCGCGTTCAGCTGGTTGGTCTTGCCGATGAACACAGTCGAAGTAAAAAAACGAGCCCTAATGCAACGGGTAATATCCATCGCTACTCGAAGCCATATTCGTTAAGATTTAAGGTACCCTCTGGCTAGTGTATGGGTGAGGTGTCGCTCAGCTGACACTCTTCACATTCTCTGACGATGATTTTTACAGCGACCTTAGAAAGTATAGAGTGTCTGTCTCACACCATGATGGCCGCTTGATCTGATCAAACCTAACTGAGCTCATTATACAATGATTTAGTGTAGTATTACCACAGCTATCTAATTAAATGATATAGTATTCTTATTAGTAGTAATAGCAGCAGTAATAGTTGTAGTAGTAGGGTTATAAGTAATCGACTAGTAGTATTTATATCAGTCGTATAAATTGAATGTATTCTTTAGTGAAATTGTTTTGTTGTTGTACGTAACATGCGTGGTACGACAATACGACCGTTGCTGTTGAAAAGAATTAGATTGTTTCGCTTTTTAAGGGTACAATATCATGTAATCGTGCATGATTATATGTCGTATTAGCGTTGTATCAGATATTGGCGTTATATATTTTGATAGTATATATTCGGGATCATTTGCCCCGTGAGTAAAGTTTGCAATATGTGTTATTAAATGTTGAATTATGGAAATGTGTATTCAGATTAGGCATCAATACGATTAAGAACTTCTCCGTGTGGAATGACAACATTCCGTTGTAATAGCTGGACATGTATCGTATAGAACAGACGTAAACGCCGGAGGATACGAAATATTGGAAATTATTATTTCATGAGGCCTATTGCAACAACTAATATGACAAATGCTTTCTTTCAAACGATATAATTGTTTGTTGTATGTCAATCCCATACAGAATAAATATGTGGATGTCCCGCATGTGGGCACGTCTACATCGAAGAGCTCGATTTTTTTTACTAGTCGGGTTACTTGATGAGGAGTACTAGAAGAGACAGAAATTAGAATTAATATCATTGCTGGACTGATAAGGTTAGAAACTTGTTTTTGTAATGTCCGCGCAACAATTGTTTTTAGTCAATCAAAATTGAACAAAACTAATAAGAAAACCATGTTTTCTTTTTGTTTTTCATATTTTTTATTCACAAAGGTTTTAACAAAATAACTTTTTCTGTGTTTTTCATACATTACTTTTTTGCATTTTTTCTTTATTTCTGTAACTAAGGTAAAGAACTCTTTTTGTTATAATTTTTTTCTTTTCATCACCTGAGAAACCGGTTTTTGTTTAATTAATTCCCTTAGGAATAGGTTGATTTTTCTACGGTTGTATCAGAAGATGGTAAAGTAGCGTGATAAGAGATAGCGGATCTGGACGACAGTTCGCCAAACCAACAGTGTCGCTTTCTGACATATGGTTTAAGATGGAGACAAAAGGATCATTACAAAATTTCTGTTTCCACATAAACTCGAGATATTAATTGTCGAGAAGCTCCTCGCTGGTCCCGTCGATTTTTTTCAATGTTTTCGTCAAAGATCGTCCGCTCCTTTTCCGCATATTTATCGGCGTCTTACGTCAGATTACAATCAAACCCAAGCGCATTACGTCATGTTCCGAGCAAAGCTGAGCGAACAGTTAGGTACTTCTAGTTCAAATTCTGCACTAGTACCATAATGTCTCATAAAACATGATTATTATGATTAAATCCACGGTTTTACGAGGTATCCTGGCAGATTGAATATTGTATTGCGTGTTAAGTTTGAGCAAGGCTTCATGTCAATGTTACGTTCATAGAATATGATTACTAATATGCAATCGCGAATTCGGTAATCATTGGACTAAACTCGTACTAAATTAAGTTGGCATAAAACCTTAAGATTCTAATATGTATATATATATATATATATATATATATATATATATATATATATATATATTCAAATGTGTATGTATTTTCTACGGTCATGTGCATATCCTTTTCGAGAATCTTCAGTGTGATTTAATACAACCACCTCATCGACTTCAGGGGCCTTACATTAGAACTTTAGTCACAATTCATTCGAAAGACAATATACGCATATATATAATAATAAATAAATATGTACATTACTGATTCAGATTCTATTCGCTGGTATGAGTATGGTGTTCTCTTCATAAACACAGTAACATCAATCGTGGGTGTCTACGTTTGTGTTTAGTAGAAAATCGAAATGGTGTGCTCAGTCAATAAACGTACATATTCATTATATATATATATATATATATACACGAATTGTTTATATAAGTATGATACTATTAAGTCCGATCGTTGCTGTGTTGGTGTAGGGCTCATATATAGTTCAGTCCAAGGGGGGCCCACCCTCCCAGCTAATACTTTCTCTCTGGAAAGATGTTAACTTATTGCTAACCCCGAGATACGCTCCTATCTTGGAATACTTAACCGGCTGCTCAGGCATTTATTTTAGGCCATAATGCGTTTTTCTGATGCGGTGACTTTTAAAAACGACACCTTGCCCTATGTCTAACCTCTTGTCAAAGACGTAAATAATTTATGGATTGTCTATATACACAATTGACGTCATAAGAGCGCATATAGTTTGGAAACATTTGCCCATCTACATACACATGAATTTGATTCAAATCAACAACTGAATTTCTATTTCCTTATAGACAAGAAAAAAAAAGAAAAGCAACATTTCTATTTTTAAAAACCTAAGATTGCGTCTAACATTACTAAATTCGTAGCCGGAACTGGTATAATTGAAAAGCCCCACTGTCACATGATTGAGCGAACCAATGAAAAATCAATGTTTTGGTTGGGTTAATTGTTTTCAGATAGATCTCTTCAGTCACAGAAAATCTATTCTTACTTAAAAAGCAATACGTATTATTCTTAATTTAAATCCGTGGTATTATTAATCGATTAGTCAGGTTTTTTTTCATGTAAATAATTGTAAATGTATTATATAATACAAAGTGTTCGTCATCTATTTGGAAATGAGATTTATATATGCAAGAGATCCTGTGTTAATTTAAAGATTGTATGCTGGATATTCAAACCTGTGCCAAATGACAATACCCTTATAATAACACAAATTGTTGAACATTGATTTTATCTAAAAGTTTATTTTGAAAAACACTTTTAGCAATGAAAACTTACCTACAATTTTAGATTCATAAAAAACAACGCATATATAATTCTTTAGACTTACATTTCCCGCCATTGTGCGTCAAGTGTGATCATTCAATATTTTGGTCGGTACGTGTAAGTTTTATTCTTTTATATTTTATTCATACTGTTTTGAATTGCGAGCTTCATATTGCTTTTTTATTTTGTTTGCACTTGCTTATCTAACTAATGACGCGAGAGAGGCAGAAATACATACAGACAGATAAAACAACCCGGAGGAGATAGACGGATAGCCATGAAGTCGCGTGGTTTTGTCAACTTCCATTCTTGGTAACCTCTTAAACGACCGGCATATTTATGTAACACACGTTGCATGCATCACATAACCAATTCAGAACAAATCTTACAATAATGTTCGTTGTAAAATCTAAATATGTAATTTGGTACAATGGCGACAAGCTGTTTACTGGCCCACTTTTATGTATTCTCTCATCTGAAAAATGTTATATAAAACGAATTAAAAAGTTGATATTTTTCATTTTTCAGAGAAATGATGTTAAAGAAATATGGCGTCAATACAACTAAAGAGTCATGTATTATTTTGATTATGTCGGGAGATATTTATGCAAAATAATGACTGTCCGATCAATTTTTATTGAATGATATCGTCTACTGATTTCAGGCAAGATAATTCTAACAAATATAATGAACTCACACTTATAAACAGAATGAAATTAGCGGCAACCACATACAAACGCAAAGCGATGCATGTATTTCGCTACAGTGAAATACACACACATACACACACATATGCATGCATAATATATACTCAATCGTGTATGTATTATGCAGAAACATATTTTGTAGAAATTTTGCACATGATTAGATTTAACCGAATTACTGAATATATTTGCATTCATTAATCATTTTGCAGATTTACATAGTAATAGGCAATAAGTATTTGGCTTGACTATGAGGAGCATTGCGCTCTATGCAATCGGCTATACTGTGATCAAATTCAAACGAATGTATTGTGATCATTTACGAACCAGCATCGTTGGAAAGGATATGGGCTTGCTAATTGCTTCGGCTATATAACAAAATCTATGACTAAAAGTGCAGAGGAATAATATCTTTTTTAAATCGGTTTTCTATTTTTGCTTCGACTGGGCCCCATGAAGTCGAACACTAAGCAATGGGTAAACTATAGACTCTTCAAAGTAAATGACTGCGCAGTGTAGAACGACAACCTTTCCGAAATGACTATTTTTTATATTCATGGAAATAAGACACTATAGGGTGAAGGTTAAACACAAATTTTGCTATTTCACTGGCATCAGTTTTGATTGCAGTTATCAACAAACATATTCCGCGGTTAAAATGGTTTCGCACATGATCAGATACACTTGATAAAAGAAAAGCATATCTGTTGCAGTTATTAGATAAAATATGTTTCACCATTAGTTAATAGGTGACACAAGACAAAGATTACATTACTTGTATACGAGTAATTTACAATTGATAATTTCAACATGAATTAATTTCAGACGTTTGAGTAGCCGAAAAACGAACGCAGATAACCACACTCAACACCTGAGTTTGGCTGTCGATATTCGAAACCTAAGCATGTAAAGTCCAGTGCATGCTTTCATGACGTTAGGCAGTGACAAACTTGCCCTGCTGACTGAACCTGTGGATTGTATGGCGTTTCAATTCACCGATGGACCAGGTAAGATATTGTAAAGTTATAAAAGTCTTCTCAATATCCTTATCATTTGGAGTATTCAGACTACTGTTCAAATCGTATGTGATTTTCAAGGTTTTAGTGAATGTAATCTTTGATCTTCTGTAGGTATATTTTGTCGAACTCTAGAATCTTTGTGCCGAACTCTGAAAATTGAGGACAGTTGTTGAAACAATCAAAATAATACGAATTATCAATTCTTATCTCAAAATGCAGAAACATCTTACATTCCCGTTCTAGATACTAAAAAGTGCATAATCTGAATACTCTTCAGTAAAAAGTGATGCAAACAGTTGTTGGGGGCCATTCCTATAATATATTTATATACTGGATCTTGTTTGATTTTACATTCATACAATCCAAAAATTCCAACAAAAACCCTAACAGGCAGCCATGGTTCTCCCCAGAATATGCTGCTGCCATCGCGCACAGAAATCACTTTTTCCATAGCTAACAACGTAATAGATGTATTGAGACTAAAGCTGCTTTCAGGAATGCCAGGAACCACTGTAAAAGAGTAATCCAAAGAAGCTGAGCAGCAGCTTGGTTCCCACCAGTTTTGGCAAATAGAAAACAGGATTCTGAACAGAAGCGTGCGTTCTATCCCAACCATCATCAATGGACCTGATATCATCTCGTCAGCATCAGACAATGCCAAACTATTTGCCAAGAACTTTGCTGCTAATTCTACTCTATGCGACAAATCCTCGTATTTCTTCCTATAACAGACAACGCACTATGCAGCATACAAATATCTCTGCGAGAGGTCGACGAGCTAATCAAGAACCTTGATTCCAGTAAAGGAACTGGCCCTGACGGCATTCCAAATATAGTGTTGAAAAGCCTCAACCAGAATTTTCCCCATACTTACAAAACTGTTTAAGCATTGCCTTAAGGAGAAGTGCTTTCCAACACCTTGGAAAACCTCGTCAGTAAGCCCTGTATTTAAGAATTCATGTGATAAGTCATCTCCCTCTCAGTACAGACCAATAAGTCTCATGTGTGTCATGAGTAAGTTGCTGGAATATTATATATTAAATAAAAAGTAGTCAACCACCTCAGCAGAAATAACCTCCTTAGTGACATGCAATATAGTTTACGTTCTGATAGATCTACAACAGCTGTGCTAACGGTTATATCTCATAGGATTAGTGAATCTCTTGACAAAGGCTTCCTTTCTAGGGCAGTGCTCTTGACATATCAAAGGCTTTTTGTAAGGAATGAATTAAGGGCCTACTTCACAGGATTTACAGCTACGGTATAACTGGAAATGTTTTCTCAATTATTAAATAATTTCTCTCTGATAGGCTCATAAAAGTAGTGGTTGATGGGCAGAAATCAGAGGTCCACAGTATTAATGCTTGAGTCCCTCAGGGGTCCATACTGGGCCCAACTTTCTTCCTTATCTACATCAATGATCTCTCAAAATACATACTTAAATCATTCATTGACATCTATGCTGGTGACACGACCATCTATGGCAACACATCAAAGGCCGTAAATGACAAAGTTCTCTGATTCTCTCTCCTCTTATCTTGAGCGCGTGGTAGAGTGGGGGAAGAGGTGACAGGTTACCTTTAATGCATCTAAAACCAAGCTCCTATCTTTACATCATCACCGCTCTGATCCCCATCTGGCATCAATTGAAATGGATGGTTCTCGTCTTGGGGAGGCTTCATGTTTTGACAAGCTTCTGGGTTTGATCTTTACTCCTAATAGGTTTTACGTTTCTAAATTATACAAATAATTATACATTTTAAAGTTGTCTAATACATTTCTTAAAATGCGCAAATCTTCTAGAGTTTCAGAGGGCAAAGCCATGATTTTAACATTATCATTTAAAGTATGTTACAGATTCTACAAAATGAAAACGAGCTGCATACAGACATAATAATTTGCTAAAGAATATCGGAGAACAAAATAATGGTTAACAAACAAAATGAAATCAGTAATCTAAAAATTCTACGCAATGAGCAATTCTTACCCGAAACACACACATATATTCGGAAATTAGTTAGCAAGACTCCGCTGCTTCACTTATTGTTTATATAAAACAAAAGAACATTTATGATTTCAACGAACTTGAATTCGGTGCCTCAATCCTCAAATTTTCAATAAACTGTTACATTTTACATTTATATACTTGCATCGCATAAATATTTTAGCAGAAATTATTATGCAATTACCTAATTTCTTTAATTAACAGTGAATTAACTTTAATTAACAGTGAATTAACTTATTGTTTACCTAAAACAAAAGAACACGTAATTACCTAATTTCTTTAATTAACAGTGAATTAACTTTAATTAACAGTGAATTAACTTATTGTTTACCTAAAACAAAAGAACACGTAATTACCTAATTTCTTTAATTAACAGTGAATTAACTTTAATTAACAGTGAATTAACTTATTGTTTACATAAAACAAAAGAACATTTATGATTTCAACGAACTTGAATTCGGTGTCTCAATCCTCAAATTTTCAATAAACTGTTACATTTTACATTTATATACTTGCATCGCATAAATATTTTAGCAGAAATTATTACGTAATTACCTAATTTCTTTAATTAACAGTGAAACTCAATGTTAGAATGAAGGCGTCTTTGTTTTGTTTTTTCAGTTCTAAAATATATAAGAATTTATATTAATTTCATTATTGCGAGTATTATTTTTTTTACTTAGTTGTACTTCGGAATATTTCAGTTGTGGCAATAATTATGTCGAACGCAATATTTCGAACTGAACTCGGGAATAAATTGTTTTCGTTCCCTTATATATTGCCGGACAAAAATGTTCAATTTTTTAATTCGTCATTAGTTATTCTCTACAATATGTACTAAAATAACATTTAAACTTCCTTAACATAACAACCAAAATAAAAAAATCGTATTCTGAATAATCCTAATTGCAATGAAGAGTCTCGTAGGAGATGTCCTTTTCCCATCCTTACAACCTCTATCTCACAGAAGAGATGTTGCGAGTTTGTCTCTGATGTATCGTTATTTTCATGGAAAGTGTTCAACTGAGCTTCAATCTATGGTCCCCCCTCGCCAAACTTTCACAAGAAACACTCGTCTAGCTGTAAACACTATCAATAATTTCCCCCACTCTTTATCTGTGCCTAAACCTAAACATAGATTCCATGAACAAAGCTTCTTTCTTAGAACTGCACGCCTGTGGAATTGTCTTCCGTTTTCCTGCTTTCCGGCTGACTACAATATGGTTGTGTTCAAGTCTAAGGTAAATAAGTTCTTGATGAGCCGTTCCATATAAGTTATTAAATTTACCAAATTTTCATTACTAATGATTACTATATTGACCAACTTCTACTGTACACTCTTTAACCCTTATCCTTGAGTGGCCTCTGGGCCTTGATAATGTGGTGATGCCTTTGTAAAAAAAAAAAAAAAAAAAAAAAAAGAGTCAAAAACTCCTACAAAGAAATCTATTTCCTTCTAATAGTCCCTTTAGCTTCGATTTTTTAACCTCTCTTGCACTTGATTTACTCGGTATATGTACTAGAAAGTTCATAAAGTGTTTTTTCATCAGATAAGTAGATTCCATATTTACTGAAATGATTAAAATATCCATATGATTCAAATTTCTTTCCATATCTTACATAATAACTCTGTACGTCGTTCTTTTTGCACTGTCAATTTTGTTAAATCCAACATCGTTGCAGGACTTCAACTCAACTTGCTACTCTTTCCTTATATGATATGCACTTATTTAAGGGAAATGCATCTTACTGCAAAACACAAATAGATTTTTGTAAAATACATCGATTCAATATGTGCATTTAGTGATGAAACAAGGATTTCATATTAAGCGTGATAGACTTACAGAATCGTGACAGACCGATCAACTGGTCATATGTTCGTTTGAGAGATGCGAAAACGCATCTCTAACATATTGATATATGTTTTTTCGGCAAAATAGCAACTTGTCTTCAACTAATCGTACACAAGTAACCGTTATCAAAATTTATTTTGATAATCATTAAATATCAAAACGGATTTATATGACGTAAAATAGACAATCGAAACGTATACTTTGAATCATCTGTCTGTTATGTCGCTGATAATTTCAACCAAATGATTGTGCGGGCGAAAGAACTACTAGGAGGAGATATCCTGAAACAGCTGCAAAGGGAGGGGTCCTTCCTATATTATCAAAACGTCTGTCGACACGCGTCCAGGAAAAGCGTTCGTGTTATCTGATAGATTATTAATTAAGACACAGTTGTCGTGCCAGGTTTAATAAGCAGGTAATAAAGATGCTATTGTAGGGTATGGGTTCTCCGCTTGTGTCCAATAACAGTAGCGACGATGATCAATTGTCGCTTGGCACAACACCGATTCCTGCTGTTACAAAGCATTCTACTGTTTGATGATATAAACCTGAACAGACATGCTTCCTTTTTATTACCATGTATATATTAATAATACGCTGCCTTGTTATCTACGGTGTTGCAGTTACTAATTGTGGACCTAGCATACGGTGTTCAAGTTTGGTATGAGTCATATACCTCTTTAGATATGAGCAATATAGTAGTGTAGAGTAGACTCTTAAAACTTTGGAAAGTCTAGCTATATAAACCCCAATAAAAAAATCTAACAACTTGTACACATTCGTTCACATACACATTTTCTTTGGTACAAACGCAGCGATAGAAAGAGATATAGAGAGGCGGATGGGTCCTTTTTTTAAGACTGTGTGATCCAGTTAAAATGATGTGTAGAGCTTGTTCAATGGTTCTTACTGTGATCTGTACAGCAATGTAAAATATAGTATGAAAGACGTGTGTCTATACAAGTCCGGTATATTCTATATTATTAGAGTTACAAACCTTAACATGACACGTTAGAATCTAGAATGATAGAAGGGCAACAGGCTTCTAAAAGTGGAAGCTCCTAAATAATTTCTGCGACCAAATAAGTCTCTGATATAAAAGGTGCTCAAGTTTTCTATAATCGTTTTTATCACAAAAGCTGCATATTATAAAGGTCTACTTTTGTATACATATAAACGTGTCTAGAAGATGTAAAGGAGAAGAGCGATGAAAATATGATAAAAAAATTATTTCTGGTTCGAGTCTAACCGGTTCCTTACTAACTCGACCTTACGTTATAATTTAAGGAAAGTAGAAAGTGGATATTCAGTTTACTTTTAACAGCTTCGTAAATCTCTCTTCCATTAATTTCGTTTTAGTCCTCCCATTCCAGGAGCGATGTTTCTGGCAAAGAGAGAAATATTGCTGTGTTTGAGTATATATCCAATTCAATCTAACACATACTGTGGCAAGTTATTTTTAATCTTAAAGTATTTGTTATTTAGTTTTTTTACAGCTAGTAGCTTCATGCAGTGTCTGGTTCGATTCCAATTATATATATATGTATATATATATATATATATATATATATATATATATATATATGTGTTTAATGATTAAAGTTAAATTCTGTATATTAAAATATATACATATATATTCAAGTTAAGAATTTATAGTTGGAAATAAGCAAAATACTTGTTTATTCATAGCTGAAGATTTTGCTTATTGCATTTTATTTACTCTGATGATATTATACATTATTGAAAATG
The DNA here is from genome assembly GCF_053919585.1 of Euprymna scolopes. Taxonomy (NCBI): domain Eukaryota; kingdom Metazoa; phylum Mollusca; class Cephalopoda; order Sepiida; family Sepiolidae; genus Euprymna; species Euprymna scolopes. Next base: position 88,092,496 of record NC_136511.1, on the reverse strand, counting down.
GATTAAGGCAATAAATATGTTTTCTTAATATATTCCTTGTTTCAAACAATAAATTCTTAACTAAAATATGTGCATATATTTTTATTTACAGAACTTAACTTTAATGATTAAACTTATATATTGCTCTATTTTTAAAATATTGAATTTTACCTTTTTGGCTAGGATCACCCTGAAAGTATTACCTCAATGTAATATCTGACTGGATCTCTAATCTGTTACTTATATATATATATATATATATATATATATATATATATATATATTATATATATTATATATATATTATATATATATGTATATATATGTATATATATATATATATATATATATATATGTATATATATATATATATATGTATATATATATATATATATGTATATATATATATATATATATGTATATATATATATATATATGTATATATATATATATATGTATATATATATATATATATGTATATATATATATATATATATATATATATATATATGTATATATATATATATATATATATATATATATATATATATATATATATATATATATATACCCAATACCTCTGGCCTTGGAGGGGAGACTAAAACTTGCTGTTATGGTTTCAAATGATCTGAAACACCAGCAAGCGGAGACTTGACTCCAAATATGTCTCCCCTCTTTTGGGAATAGGGTACGATTATAGGTATTTCCAGTATTGAATAATCCGTATACAATGTGAAATTTACCAAAGAGGGAAGATATAACACATGAAACATATTAGAAATAAAATTACTGCTATTTCAGATCACGTGAAACCAAAGCAGCAAGTTTTAGTTTTCCCCCAATCAAGGCCAGAGGTTTAGGAGAAATATCAGATATTTTGTAATTCCTATGCAAAATTAGGAAAACAAATTACTATGGTTGAAAATTTGGCAAAGGTGCCGTATCTTTCAACTTAAAAAACAAAAATTAAAATTACAACTTATGATAGGCTTTCAAAGGTGCTAAAATTGAAAATATTGTTTAAAATGTCAGGAAATTTCCAAATTTTTAAATTAACGTAAAATGAATACCAACTTCATAGGAACTTTTTTTGTTGGGAGGGGCATCTGTTGTATTTTTGGTAGTGTGCTTATTTAGTAATTTTGGCCTGATAGACCAACACAAAACATATCTAAAAACTTGTTTATTATAGATTTTCGGATATGCTGAAAACAAATATTGTATTTAAATTTTCCGCAAATAGGTATTTTTCCTGCTATTAAGCAATGTAATTATGTTATAGTGGCCATTGTCCCACGCGCAAGCGCACATATTTTTGCTTAACACGCAGAATAATACTTATTTGCGGAAAAGTTAAATGCGATATTCGTTTTCAGCACACTCGAAAACCTATAGAAACATATTTTTATGTAGGTTTTTTGTTGGTCTTTCAGATCATAAAGCCACCCTTAAAACAACATCACCCCACAAAATGTAATCATAAATTAGGTGCTCATTTTAAGTTAAATTAGTGTAGAAAAGTGATCCCTAGCTTTATTAAAACTATAATTTCGTCATATTTTGTAAACTACTTCCTGAAATTTTAAAAGTTATTTTCGTTTTCAACACTCTCGAAAACCTATAATAGTGATAATTTTAAAAGAATTTTTGGAGTATGGAAATATACTGCTCCTTTATTGAAACATTTTATGACTGTAAAATGTGCCAAAAGTAGGCTGTAGATAATGGGTGATCCCCTTAATGTGCGACCTTCATGCACAATCTCACATAGCACGCTACACAATTCAGGTTATCACTTTCCAGGGAGCATCCATTTGTTAAATTCTGATTAATATTGGCTGAGATTTGGAACTTATAATATTACCAAAAACGGTGGTTAGCAAAAGTACCCGTCGTTGACTGGGTTCAAAAACAGCCTTCAGAAAAAGGAGTCTCATTTATGGAAGTTTGATAGGTTATGAAAAGGAAGGGTTTCAAAGAGATGGCTTCGAAGTTGAGGGTATCAAAACCAAAGCAAAATATGATGAAAGTAAAAATAATACAGATAAACCCCATAATTTATTATACCATACCTGTTCACACTGAAACACTTATCACAATATTCTGTGGATCTATATTAAAAAACCTTATTAAACTTTGTGACATTTTTCCATTCTATGGAGGTCAGGTGCGAACGAACACCACATAATTTTATTATACCATATTTCTTCAAACTGAAACATAATTATCAAAGTATACTTACACAGATAGATATGAAAAGTCTTTATTAAAGTTTGTGCCTATTTCCATTCTACGGGGGCCAGGAGCGAACGTAGACCCCATAATTTTATTATACCATCCCTATTTAAGTTAAAACATACTTATCAAAGTATTATTATGTACATCTTTATCAAAAACACTTGTAAACGTTTTTTTTAATTTTTAAATTTTTTATTTCCATACCTTGTGGACCAGGCGCGAATGCAGACCCCACAATTTTAATGAACCACCGTTCTGCCAGATCAAACATACACATTCCTGTGTCTCGACACATCTTCTATCAATATATGTAATCAGTTTTTAAAAATAGCCAACTATATAGAAGCCTATTCGTGACCACACACACAGCTATATACTCGTAGTCAAATTGAATATTGAAATGCTCATATCTTGGCTCTATAGGATGAAACTACATGAGAATTTTCAGGCTTTTTGAAGATTATATGGTTCAAATTTTATGACAATTGGGAAAACAACCTATATTTCCAAACCAATAATATATTCTCAAATTTGATTACATTTGTATATGTAGTGTCATGGCAGGCTAGCTTTAGGGTGGATATTTCCTGTTTTGTTTTGTTTGGTTGTCTCTAGTGTGGCTTGCTAGATCGCATATTTTATATATATATATATATATATATATATTGTGTGGTTAAGAGAGTATGCTTTGTTCTTTACGGTGTATAATCCAATAATCAAATCTAATCCATGGCCGTTTAATAATCAATCGTCAAAACTTTGTTCTTTACTTTTCTTTGTACTGTAGCGAACTAGTATAAATAATCGTTCCATCATATTAAACTTGTTGAACGAGAATTGTATTGGCTTAACTCGAATTTCGAAATATCAACAAAAAAAAAATGCTCACCCCATAGCCGTTCAATTGGCATAATGATCCGGTTGATAATAATTAATGATATCATTTATGAATCAATTAAAACGTTTGCCCGTTTTACGAAATGTTAGCATTTTTTTATTGTTATTTAATACTGACATTAAACGCATTTAAAGGCTTTTCTTTAACATCGATAATATGTGTCTTCCTTAAACACGTGATGTTATATATTTAGAATTTACAGTATAGTAAGGGAAGAGGTTGAATGCATGTTAGACGTCGTCCCCGAGCATTTCCGATCTTCCCATAATGGGGTTTTCGCCACAAGCTTACGTTTGGATGCTTCAATCTGCAAATAACCTCTGACGAAACATTAAAAATCTATTATGGTTAAAGCCTCCTAAAGATCACCTCGGAATAGTTTAACACTGGCTCATATGGAGAAATAGTACATCTTATATCATCACGAGTAATAATACTAAGCGCATAATAATACTAACTCTCACACAGATGAATTCTTGTCTTGAATCCAGTAAACTAAGCAAACACCACAAAAAAGAACTACATTCGTTATTTGCGAATTAAGAGGAGAAAATAATTATTCTTCACTGTTTCAATTATTCAAGATTTGAGAAATAAAGAAGAGTTTTAAGCATAGCTGTGTATTTCATACGAGAATAGTGTGTCCCAGAACCGACCCTTTGACCGTTGAAGGCTGTATAAATACAAAGGAAAACGTAAATAACAATACACATTTACATGCATGACGTTTTTGGCGGAATAATAAACATAAAAAACAATGGCGAGACGTATAGTTATATTTTAGACTAGAAATCCTCTCATAACTTAACTATTCAAATATACCGACAAAAATATATGCAGTTTGTTATGTTCAATAAAACTAAACAGAAAATTATTCATTGATGGTCTTTGAAGGTACTAACACAAATCATCAAACGTCTCCTTCTGCACGTGCTAGGACATACCTGCAATTCTTGGTATGTTTAAATTATATTTATAACCTCTCAGCTCTCAAAACCGGTATTTGGTTTCGTCTATTTATATATACTACCATTGTCATTATCTATTTATATCACGATCAATATAGTTTCGCTTAATTGCCTGGAATTTGCACGTACATCTTCTAAATAATAAATGATAAATAATAAATGATGAATGATATATGTAATTTATATGATAAATGCGTAATCTGTTGTTCATATTAGAAAACTCGATTCAGATTTACAAATGTTCTTATTTCACAACCGTCGCGCCTTTAAATGTAAACAAATTCTCACACTGCACGTTTAAAAAAATCAATAAAAATCAGAATTATTTTAATGATATTTCAAGAATGGCAAGATTTTTCAATTGATGCATTAATAAACTTAGAAATTTGTGGAATTAATATTCAGTTCAAATATTATGTGACTTTTTCAAATCATTTTTGTATATTAGTATATAAAATGTGAATTACTCAGGTTTCTGTTATTATCTCATTTTTCATGTATATTAATAAAAGAAAATGCATACTAAAATATCGTTAAGTTTTAGAATTGAGATATGAAATAATTGAATAAGTCAGTTTACTTAGCTGTAATTAACAATTAATTGAAAACGTGATCTATATTTCAATTAGCTATCCATTTCTAACTAATTCCCTATTTCAGTTTAATAACTGATTGATTAAATTTATTTATGTGAGCATTTGCAGTAATAATGATTCTTTTTTTAAAAGCCGGTTTATTTTGTGTGTTAGCAAACAAAATAGTAATATCATTACGTTTACATTATATATCGATAAAGATGATACACATCCAAATATACTTATTTCTCCCTCGACAAAAGGAGGGTGGACTTGTCCGTTCGTCTGCCCGTCTTTCCGTACTTTTCTCAATAACTACGGCTTGGAATATTTTGAAATTTTGCACAAAAATTAAACATGACATGAGTAAAAAAGTAACAGAATGGATTTTCCAGGAAAAACTCCTAGGGGTGCCTTTCAGATTAAAATGGTTTAAGTTGAGACTTTTGTGCTTATTAAAAAATTGATGACTTGGATTTTTATAAAACTTTCTGAAAAGTTGTAACTAACTGATTTCTATATAATTTTGTTTGTTTATACTTTGCGATAACTCTTGGGTGTGCCCCAGGGGCTCTTTTAGAGCTAAAAAAGAGCACTCCATTTTTGGGACTATTTTACCATATTTGCCCAAAATTTTCTGTGTCTGTCTATTTAACAGTTTTGCATGGTGCTGAACTCTAATTTAAATATGTTAAGGCCTTGCGGACTTTTAGGGCTAAATGGAGGGCAAATAATGACTTAGTCATTTCTTTTTTTGCATGGTACAGAACTCAAATTTACATATGCTAAGGCCTAAAACTGCATTGTTTGTTCATTTTCACCAGAATTTGACGTCCCCTGGAGACATTTGGGGCTAAATGGGGTGTGTGTGAAATTCTGAACTTAGTCATTTTTATGCCTCGTTCACTGCATTCACGGGGGAATATGTATGCTTCCTTTGTTTATAGATATATCACCTGTATGTATATATCACATGAATAATCTAACAAAAAAAAATAGAACATCTAACCTTAATGGTTGTAACGGGCAGCAGTGTTTCATAATAAAGAAACATTGTCTAAAAATTACAGACTGTCTAAATGGGAAATAAACTAAGAATACTAAAAAAAACATGAAGTATATTTCAAATTGTTGTTGCAACTGTGGGATATCTTAAATGCGCTATAAAACGTACATTTGTTCACGTTTTTGGTTTCTTTGAAAACAGGATTGTTTCACACCTACATCGAAAAGTTATGACTTTGAGACCTAAATTGGTAGGTTATTATTGTTTAACAACTAAAGCAATAAGTTAAAAAATTACTACGCAAGCGATAGGATTTATTAAATTATAAATACGCAAGAAAAGTTTTATTTAAGAAAATTTGACTGATATCTCCTGCATCTATAAACTTAGCAGATCGTAAATTAATGTCATAAAAATATTAAGAACAATAGAGCGTGTTAGTGTCTATCAAAAGTGAAAGATATTTTCCTTTTATTTTTATCAATTAACAATATAACGTTCTTGTTAATAAAAATAAAATATTTATATGAAATTTTTCTGTCGCTTTTTATTATAAGTTAATACTTAATTGTTAAATCATTATAAATAGTTGATAAAACCTCATATGCTGTACTTAGTCGGATGAAATATTTAACACAGATTTTATCAATTGAACTAAAATAGAAAAGCGATGATACCTGATGGTCGTACAAAAACTTAGGATACATTACATAAAAGTCAAGATAGGCAAGACAAAGTATAACAGAAAAGGAACAACTTCAAATAAAGAGAAAAAACAGTGAATCACTTTATAAGTAAATGCAACGAATTTGACAAAAATTCTGAAATTATATTCAAGCAAGAGTATAGAATGTAGTAATTGTCAGCAGGAGAAAACCTGTCACAAGTGCATGGAACATGCCAGATATCAGTCAATATAAAATATATCGAAATCTGTCAGGATATCAATAATTTTAAAAGCACACATAACAGCTGATAATAGCGGCATACTGTAAGCAACTAATTCAAAATATCGTCGCTGGCTTGGAGAATTCGTGTCAGACGGCTTGGTGATGACACGACCTATAATAAATTCCCTTTCTGTAAACTGAAAAAAGTCGCATCGAATTTATTTTCTTAGTTTTTGTGAAACTTTCATAAACAACGTCGGGTCCGCGTAAAAATGTAACGGCAACATTACATTCAAAGGTTTCATAGTACGAAGAATGACTATACTACGAGTTTACTGTGTATTTTAGCATAATATGTACATGATAGAAAATAATTGCTTGGATGTTTACAACGAGTCCTATGCTCTGTCCACCATCGATTATCACAGTAGTTGATTGGAAAAACAAATGACGAACATTTCTCTATCCGTCTTTACGTATAAACATACAATGGTTTGCAATGTCATGACGACCAGACAAGAATCGATCAGCAAGCCAAACAGCATTTCCATTGATTCGCATGATTGAAAGCAATGGTCAATACCGTGAACACGGCATTACCAATCAATATACTTGTATTAGTGAGAAACAAGATATTCACAGACCCTACAAAAAACAAAGCATTTAAGTTATAAGAATTGATATTCAAGGTATGAAACAACATATCAACTTGTCTATTTTATCTTTTAGAATTTGAAATACTTAACCATGCCCTTTTGTAATCTAAGGATTCAGACATTCGCAAACTCACATTAACATGATTGGATATTTACTAGGCTGTGCATTGTTAATACGTATACATCAGAAACAGTTATATATATATATATATATATATATATTTGTAGTCATCGACATACAGTCCTGTTTCGTTGTATCACAACTTATCAGTGCCGCTAGATTAGCATCTTTCCCAAGCCAAGGATTGAACCTAGAACAGTCGTGTTGACAGTCGGCAGTTCTCCCACTCGACCATGGAATTGACGCCCGTAAATAACTCGTCGGAATGTCTAGTAAATAGACACCCGCCACCACTTTTATAGTGCTCAAATTCCCTGTTTGTAAACAAACAAACAACGAGCTTCGCGTTTTCAGCCAATTAAGTAGCGGGTGAGATTATTTACGACAGTGCTCTACCCAAAGAGGGGGGCTTAAAATATATTACTCGTCGGAATGTCTATTAAATATATATATATATATATATATATAATATTTTTCATTGTCTTTGTTGGTCTGTCCCACCTTTTCTTCGAGAAACACTAGGCCGATCTGGCTGAAATTTTGCATAGACGTTTGTTATGATAAGGTACAACAAACTAGTATCCGTTTGATATCCAGTTAGGGATTAATATGTGCTACTATTTAATTGAAATTTAGCCCACAGAAAGCTATATTCAACTGCAATTTCGCATAAAGCACTTTAAATAAGTAAAGATTAATATTAAATTGTTATTATAAAACAAAAGTAAATACAAACATTATTTTGTTATGTAACTGGCAAACGCGTTTCCGACGTGTACAAACACACGTATTTCGTTTAAATAAAAATTCCGAGAAATATAAAATAATTTAATTAACATAGAGTGTTCTGGTTAAGATTAGGAATATAAAGTTTGTTAAAAAGAATGAAATGAGTCACTTGTTAGTTAATTATAAATTATGATTTATTACAAACGTTAGTCTTTAAATAAAAACAATCTTATAATAAGGTATATTTTAGCATTCATTTTTTATCATTGCAGTATATAATGAAAACATTATATAATAAAAACATTATATAATAAAACATTATATAATAAAAATCATTATAAAATAAAAAACATTATAAAATAAAAAATATTATATAATAAAAAACATTATATAATAAAACATTATATAATAAAACATTATATAATAAAACATTATATAATAAAAACATTATATAATAAAACATATAAAACATTATATAATAAAAACATTATATAATAAAAACATTATATAAACCATTATATAATAAAAAACATTATATAATAAAAACATTATATAATAAAACATTATATAATAAAACATTATATAATAAAACATTATATAATAAAATCATTATATAATAAAAACATACGGAAGCAAACGTAAATTAACTCATATTTATATTTTATTAAAGTCATTTAAAACGAATAATATTAAAGAAATATATAACACTTTTAAATAATCATGTTCGTCTTTTTTTCACAAACAATTTCCGAAAGCAATAGCAGACATGGATTGAAATAAGTATACATTCAGATTAACATCTTCATAAATACATATCGGATCAATATAGCTGAATATATATTAATCAAAACAAAAGTATAAAAATGAAATATGTGTCACATGCGTTGATTTTAATGATGCATTTAAATCTAACAATAATTTATAATGTATTATCGCAAAAATTAATGGAATAATTTGATCATTCGAAATATTCGATTAGAAACATTATTTTAAGAGTAAAAATCATTGTTACATAATTATAAATATTTGATAAAACTCATATGCTGTACTATCTAGAAATTAATGATAAATGACTTTTATGAAAACGCAAATCTTCTGCAATATGTGCCGAAATAGCAGAGCGTATTGGATATTTTGGGAAACTCGTTGTCACTCAGGTTCCAGCAAGCACAACGTGTTGTTTTCAGTAAAATATGATTCATGTGAGAATGTTTAGATGATAAATAAGATGAAACATAAACGAATGCAAGAGAAATAAAATGAACTAGTATATATGAAAAAGAAATCATAGCATTTTAAAATCTCTGCACTTCCCCGTCAATACAATGATAGCTCAAAAAGTCGATTGTTGTCACTAAGTATAGTCTGAAACAATTTAAAACTGAGAAATTGCCCTATTCAGATTCTGATTGAGAAGGCACGAAGACTATTGTAATCACGTAGATGCTTATTACGAAAGCCATCCGCTGCTATGTGAAAGCACTTTATAGTAAAGGATTGGTGTAAAAAGTCAAATTGGGTTGCAATGACGAACGATGGTAGCAGTGAGTAATGGAAACATCAGAAAACGTGCACAAATAATCACAACGTTTTTGTTTTATACAAGTGGGCTTCAATTCGTAATTACTTCGATGGGAACTCATCGTGACTGCTAAAAATAATAATACAAGTACACATAAATTTTTTATTATCTTCATTTTTAGTTTTATGAAACATTTTTCATTTACTTTCCGCTGCAACAAAACGGTTATAGATCCTTTGTTTTCTTCTGAGTTCAATTTAGTTCATAATTTTTGTTATATCTATCGCTCGGTGTGAAATGAAACATTCATTAATTCTCTTCTTACACAAAAAGTGTCCAACTGAGCTTCGAAATCTTTTCTCGCTTATCAGACATTCGCAGCAAAAACTCGTATTTTTACGATCACTGTAAAGAATTTTTCTTCCCGCGTTTGTATATCTTCATAGCAAATAGAATTTTTAGGAACAGAGTTCTGTTACTTGAATATTTTATCTGTGGAACACGTTACTATAATATTGATTATATATTAGAATCTCAAGTCAACAAATACTAGACATAAACCGTATAAGTTTAATTTTATAAAATTCCATTCATCATTTGCTATCCTTTGATAATATCCAATATTATTCAACAGACAATCGGTTCATCTTTTTTTTTAACTCGATGCTTTTACTAGCTGATTATTATAAAATATTGCAGTTTTAAAAATGCTAATATATTGAGAAATGTTATTTCATGACTAGGGATTAATTTGCGAAGTTTAACAATTTATTTTCAAATAGATTTTTTTTAAATTTGTATTTATAGTTTCCCATGTTTAATTGTGCAAATTCTTAAAAGAGGAAGCAAAATATTTCTGTAGAGTACCGTCTTTGCTGTGTTTAAGAAATAATCTTGTCATTATTTATGAAATCCATGTAAATGATCGTTTAATTATAATCTAGGGATAATCTATTTGATTTTAATAGTTTGTAAAGAATCCCAGTATTTGCATTGTATTTGCATCGTTAATTAATAACTGATGTTAGAGATCGTAACAATATGGGAGATTATATTTTCAAAACATCTAAAACAAAGTTAGTTTAAACTATTATCTTCCATATAAAATGATAGAGATCACTAATATATATATATATATATATATATATATATATATATATAAGCAGGAACACCAGATGATGTCCAGGATATAATGACGATCAACAAATGTTTGAGTCTCACATATGAATGCTACATCAATATCACTGAAATCACCCATTTTTAAAATCAAATCGAGTGATTGCCTGCTCTAATTAGGGACCACTCCGCAGTGTATGGGGAAGAAGATTCATATGCCTCTACGCAATTACTTAATCCACAATATATTGGGGTGTAGATTGCACTTTAGAAAAAATTGTTGATTTTATAAAATTATCTGTAAATAATGATTTCATTTCAAGTTTAAAATGCAGAAGTCAATAATAGTTCAATTGTGCTCTAAACAGAAATATTCATTTCGAATGCGTCCTTGCTTTATAAAACTATCTACACTTGATTATATATGATGGTACTTTCTGCTTGTGTGGTAATAAAACTCCTTAAATGTACTTGTGAGGTTCGGTTATATAAAAGTGTTTACCTTGCTCTTATTTAATCGATTTTTTTCGACTATCGATACTTATTAACCGCTTTCTGATAAAACCCTACGTAAGAACATGTCCAGACACACCAATTACCTTCCTGTGAAAAAGACAGTCTAGCGGTTTTCGAGTCTAACAGAAACGATTTCCCCCACTCAGGCACATTTCGTTTTATTTGATAGTACTAGCAGGGATACCCGACATTGCCCGGGATTGAATGAGGATCAACGAATGTTTTACCCTACCATATTTTACTTTCATCGAAATCGGCGAAATCGCCCTTTTTCAATCAAACCGATTAATCGTCTGTTTTTATTAAAGACTTACCGCGGTGCACGAGGAGAAAGATTCGCATTTCTTCTCGCAATAACAGTCTCCTCAATTCATTGTAGTTTGCATTGCAATGCAAGAAAACATACTTATTTTATAAAACTATTTATATAATGGCTTAAATTGAAGTTCAAAATGCAAAAGTTATATATCATGCTTCAATTGTGTTGGAAACAGAAACATTCATTTCGAACGCGCTCTTTTTATATCAAAAAACCTACTGTTGATTTTATATGCCGGGCCTTTTTGCTTGTGCGGCAATAAAACCTTTCAAACGCACTTGATATGTTAGGCTGTATAAGGCGTTGACTTTAGGCAAAATTGTCTGTTCCATCTTTCATCGGATTTTTTCGATTATCGATTATAGATGCTTATTGAAGACATCTAAGAAAACTTCCAGGCACATAAAGTACATCTATGTGTAATTTCAATAAAACCTGCTGTTTAAGGGTCAATAGGAAACGAACTCACACAGACACATTTTCTTTTATATAATAGTAGATAAACAAAAGACAGAAAGAAGACGTATATCCGTCCCGTTAAACAAAACCTAAAAGTATCAAATCTATCAAACGAAATGATTTCAAGTGTTTAGCGAGGGGTGAAAGCAAGTATTAAGTACGACTTCCCCCGTGTTGCAGTTTGAATTGAATTCGGAGGAAAATCCTATACTCTATTCTCATATAATGGGATTTTTTCCGCGCCGAATCATACGTTTTATTATTTGTTTCAACTTTCAAGTTTTCTTTGATGGTTATTATTTCTTTTATTGACTTCACCGAAGGAGATGTTATTTTATATGACTATTACTGCGGACACTTGAATCATTAAAGACGAAAGAAGTAAAAATCGCTTATATCATACACTAAGTGTTTTCAGATATATTGTGTTTGTTGCTATGTATTTACGCTCCAAAAGAATAATAATCAAGTTTCACGGCGTCTATTGACGATGATTAAAAATGAAGGATTATTTAAAGCACTTGTGGTTCTCTATGCCACACCTCCCTAGTATTAGGTTTAAAAGAGCTAATATCAGAGTCAATCTATTATGGTCACTGTTAATACACGATGATTGTGTAACTTATTCAGTTTAACATTGGTTACATAGCGCTGGTCCAATGCTGTCATGCATTTCTGTCTTTTAGAAAAATAGGATGTTTACTCATTCCCAATTCACCACATTTACTACATCAGAGCTGTTGGTGAACTCATAAAAACTTATGTGTGAACTGACATAATGCATTAAGTAAAAACAAGTTACCCTCTACAATTACCTTAAACTACTTTAACATGAGAAGTCTGCATTTGTAATACCCTTCTGTTTACTAGAAAGCATACTCTAGAATCAAATGAAAAGATTTCATGTTCTTTAGACTAGACTTATAACATTGCGTTAGTTACTTCTATTTTCTTTGTCGTTCTTGTCTTTAATCGGGACTATCCCGTGTAATCAACACTCATATTAGTTATTAACGCCAAACTAATGTACTTGGAGCTATTACTATCTACTACAATAATTGGCATGGTTTCTCCAGTTACACAGACACAAATTAAATCAACACACATAGCTTATTTATAGTTCATTTCCTTGTACAGATAGTCACATTCCCGACCCACCTTGCCGATAGTGTAGAGTACACAGGAATTGAATGACACGCCCATTCTGGAACGCCGATCACCTTGTGATATTGTTGACATCACCATAGGTTTTCCACCACAAGCAAAGCAGCCATTGCTAAAACTTACAATATCCTTCAAAAAGGTAATTCCATCAAAGAACGCATAAGAGATGCCCGATGGACTAATCCATTTTCCTTTAGTGCTGAACACTATGCCGACGAGATTACTGAAATGTTTAAAGCAGGCATTCAAGCACGTTTTCCCACACGGAAGTATTATAGCAAGTCCTGTTTTCCTCAATGGTTCACTTCCAATTGTGCAGAATCCTTTGCCTAAATGCATCATGCTTACCGCCTATTCGTCTATCACAAGTCAAGTACAAATAGACAAACATTTATAAAAGTTAACAATAATTGTACGATTAAAATCGCCGCATTCGAGAGAAAGCATAGTGAAGTGATTAGGAAACGAATACAATTGAAAAATATAGAATATCGTGATTTTTGAAAATTTATAATAGTGTAGTGATTCTCCACTATTCAACTACCGTGAGGTCTTTTCTACTGCAACCAAGAAAGCCGATCTTCTTTCCCAGTGGTTCGCCTTCAAATTGGTCTTCAAACCAATCCCTTCTTCAGTTGTATTTGCGGACAGAAGATACGCTCGTTGATCTAAAAATAACCCCCTTTGTCATACCCATGTAACAAATAAAGTAGTCCCCTCCAAGGCTTTTAAGCCTGATCTCATCCTTACCATACTAATTAAGAAAGATTTGGCTGAGCTAAACCCGGTTCTCTTCAAAGTCTTCAACAAATGTCAAAGCCTTTGACTAAGTTTTTCATAAAAGTCTTCTCATGCAAACTAAATCATGTAGTATCCCTAGATGAATATTCAATATAATCAGACCATACCTAGACAAGAGAAAATTCCTTCCTGTCCTCGATGACCGTAAGTTTAAACAACATGATAGTTATTTAGGTGTTCTCCAGGGTCAATAATTGAATTAACCATTATTTCTCCCTAATAAAATTGTGTCTAAAATGGGTATATTTGCTCAGAACACTACGCTCTGTAATAGACATAGGAGAAAAACGAATGCACACATATGCAAGGCAATGGCAGAAACCCTAGTAAACGACATTCCGTCGGTAGTGAAATATAATAAGTAGTAAATATAATACGGACGTAAATGGTTGGTAGCATTTAATGTTACTAAAATAAGCTTTTCTTCTTTAACAACTACATCCTCACCCAATGATTACCATGACAAGTAACATCCTGTCTGCGAGTAAATTTTTAAAGTCCTTGCCGTAACATTCACAGGAAACATGATAAAGAAGAAATATATTGAAGTAGCAATAAACCGCGTTTGGAGTGATAAGTAGATGACAAATGTTCAATAAAACGCAACACTGCCTTATTATGACTCGTATGTTTATGTAAACGTAAATAACAAATAATCTACATTAAAGTTTGTAGATATTAGTTATGTATAATATGATATATTCTAAACATACTAATAAGACTTTCAAATATTCGGATTGAGTCCGAAAATAAATATTTTAACGACACTACCCATGTCTTAAAATATTGTAGTTTTATTTATTATCATAATTACATTTTATTGACGTTTCAAATATATAATCGACATATTAAATTCGTTTTAGCAAAGGTCAGTGTACACAGAAATGTTGAAAGAATTGGTATAACATAATATTCCAGTCAAGTGAACAGAGGATTAATTCAAATTTACTTATTCTTAATCAAAAAAGAAAGGAGTTCATATATAATCAATCAGCATTATGTTTTTAAACCCCCATGTTCCGGATATATTTACTATTAAACAGAATAAATAGAAAAGCAGAAAAATTCTGCTCAGGACTTTTATTAAAAATAAAACGAAAACTCAATAGTTATTAAATTAGTTTTACTATACAGAATTATATAGAACAGAAATAAATCGATTAAAAACTAATTATTTAAATTTAATTTCATAAGTAAAACCAACGCTCATAAATAAACGAGGAACAATAAAACTAAATTAAATACAAAGGAAATGGTTTAAAAAAAGAATCTAAGAAGACATCATCTGAAACTAAGAGAATCCTTTAAATATGCGAGCAAACAATTAGCGCCATTTTGTAGCCGGCATTAAACAGGTTGGAAAATGAATAATCAATGTTGGCAAACGTTGCGATGGAAACAACGCCATCGCCGCCGCCGGCAGAGCGAAATCTTCTCTTTTTAATAGCATGACGTCGCAAAGATGTTGGAGACACGCTCTTCGATTCCTTCCTATTACCATCACAATTGCTTTGCAGCAAGAGCACATACTTGATTATCGTCTGACAAACGTACACGGAATCAACGATATATTAAAAGACAGAAAACGACTGGAGGATTGAATACAAAATAATTTTACATTTCGAATGGAAAAATTTCATTCCAAATACGAGAACACCGACTCCACAGCAACATCCCTTACAGTTCAACACTTTCCCACCGTGGTAAGAGCGATGAGACACTGTCGAATCTACTATACTAATACCTTGTGCTATCAGATCAGGTTGTCTAAATAACTAACTTTCCGGGTTAAATGCACTAAATGTTATTAATTTTCTTTTCGCAAAACTCAATAATGTTCAGCAAAGTCAGAATTAAAAAACAAATGTCCTCTACACAACAAATAAACAAAACACCATAAACAAATATTGAATATCTGAAGAAGTTGTACTATAAAACTTTTTAACGCCACGGTATTTGGCATTAAATAACCCCACAAAAATTGATATTCGGGAAATAAAAATAATCACAAACACTGCTAATAAGGTTCTGGTTAAAATCGAAGAATCAACATCAGGATTCATTGTCCTCTGGCCGTTTTTGCTTCCACTTTCCGGGATAAAAACTGCAATGATGCAGCTTAATAACTGCCACAAACGGAGAGTTCACGAAGAACAAACAATCTAGAGATTCGTGAGCTTCACTCAGAAGTACATACCGCATGAACAAGAACACAATCACTAAAGAATATCTGCTTGAGGTTTTGGATTTTTAAAGAGTATTAGATTGATTCATGTTTAGCAACATTTTTAATGGCATCTTTGTGTAAATAAATTAATATCCAAAATGTCTTGTCAAATTAACTCGTAGGCTTAGGTGCAAACTAATTTCCCCATCATATAAATTTGATCACGTTTTATTGTCTTCATAATTCATTGCGTCTTTATTTCTAAATAGAACAAAAAATTCTTAATTCTGACAACAATTTATTTCAAGAAAACTGTACGTGAACAACATGAAGACGGATTTGTAAATTTACAACGTATTTTATACAATATATTTTATACAATATATTTTATACAATATATTTTATACAATATAAGAACTGAAGTTTCCGTCTATAATCAAGTTTTAAATGAAACTCCATAGATGTATTTTTAGTCATACAAATATATTTACTACATTAAGAGAAAACAATAAAAAAATTCCAAAAGGTTTTATCACATATACTAACATATCAAACGGAAAAAGCAACACGTTTTATATATCGAAAACTCTAAGAATTAATACATTTCTCATTATCCATTGAAACATTAAATAGAAATTAATGGGTTCGATCTTTCTCTTGATTGATATATATATATATATATATATATATATATATATATACATATATAATTTACTATAATAATTATTAAATACCTACAGACATTAGTGTTTCATCCTTTGAGAATCAGCAGTATAGGGTGTCACGATTAATACCAGTCGATAGATCCGAACCCGGCGACAGAAGCCATCTCATTCGAAAGGACCCAATCCATTTGACAACCGTTAACTTTGAGAAATATTGCTTAAATTTAAAAATTCATTCTTAAATGTTTTTTCACTTCTGTCAGAGTGATCTAATCATTATATCATGATCTGCACATAAGAGCTAAATTGACCGACTTTATTTCAACTGAAAGTATTCAACGATAAGAAACGTGTTTCTTAAAGGGACTGAGAAAATTATTTACTATAATAATTATTAAATACCTACAAACACGAGTATTTCATCCTTTCGGGAATCATATATATATATATATATATATATATATATATATATATATATATATGAATGAATAAAAAGCACCGGAACACAAAATATTTTTTTTTAGTTCTACTTAATCTAGCAGGCGCTTTCGTTTTGCGAGAACATAATATCTATTAAATGTTTTATGTATTTGGATGTTTTAAATTTTTATCTCGATTTTTTATTCATTATCCGTAAATGACACTTATTTAAAAGCTGTTCCTCATTTTATTCTATACACGTTTGTGTTTCCATCATATTTAACAATTTTGCCACTGAAAAAAGTTATTTAGCACTCCGTTTTGACATTTTAGAATTCTATTAATTTATAAGACATTATATACAGTGAGATTGTTGTATAGTTGAAGTAGGAGCAGAGACACATACGAAAAGGGAACCAAATCGCTATATGTCGTGTAGTGGAGGTTTCATATTGAAGAGATTACTGGGTCTGTGATAAAGACTTAGAGAACATCACCCTTAACTAAATTACCCCCATCCATTCACCCAAATTCCTATTTGCGCACTGAATTCTAACTATGGCCCACATTTCTGTGATTTTCTCTTTTTTTTCATCAGAGCGTCCAAGATTACAGCAGAGATATTTTGCATTTATACATATCTAAAAAGATATAAGGTTATATTTTTTCTTACGTACTTACGGTATATTTTACTTTTTCTCCCTTCTTAATGCTATAGGTGATTTTCTCGTGATAATGACTCTTATATTCCTTTGGTACTCTAAAGAATTCTCGTATCCTTCAACGCCTGTCTTTTTTTAATTTATTGTGCCTAGACTTATAATTCTGCTTGGTGCCGTCATGTGCAGCATGCTTTACAAGCAAATAATATCGCAGGACCCATCTATATTTTCTTAACAGGAACATCCCTAATGCTGTTTCCTGGCAAGCTACACTTCTTGCGAAAAATGTTTATGGCCATCAAAAAAGCAAAAATCAAAAAGAAAAATTCTCGTTTTTGGCTTATCACATCCAAAACCTCTCAAAATACCCCTTTACGTAATTTTCTATTGTCCCTTCTCTAAAATTCTAACTAAAATTCTAGGCAAACCATCTGTCTCAATTAACATCTTGTTTTTATTTTTCCTATTTTAATTTATTTACTTATGACTTTGAATTCCTGACTTTAAATACGATAAGATTATACATACATTTAACACAATTTACAATATTTGTTTAACATCATATAACATTCAAACAAATACATTATACATTTAACTATAATACACAGCTATGACTTATTTCAATAATTTTTTCTGTAACAACACCAAAATCTCTCAAAAAAATTGTCCCTTTTTTCCAAAATAAAAAACAACAAAAAACACATGGACAGCTGAAAAGTTCAGCGAAAACAAAAATGCCCTTTTCACAAAAAAATATTTCCTCATGCTGTTATAAAGTGCGAGACTGGCTCTTGTGAAACTTCTTGTTTAATTGACAGTTATGAAAAACAATTGTCAACAATTCCAACTTTGACACATTGATCTAAATTTCACAATAATAAATGACACCAATTTCTCTACTTGTGTGTATGTGCGTATTTTTAAAACAAAACAATTCATTTATCAATGAATTACGCGTGGTGACTTGTTTTTATAACCGTTTCCTCATTCATCTCTACGACTGTTCTTCGTTTTTCTTTTGCAGCATAGCATCTCTTTTTTTTAAGTACATTTTTTTCATGTGTAAGCATGTGATTCTTTTCCTTTTCTTTTGATATTGTGTGTGATAAATGGTCTAGCATTTTTTCGTACCTTTCTAAATAGATATTCGTGTGTGGGTGTTTTTATTATTGCTATTGTTCTTTTTTGCGGTATATCGACATCTTTTTCATGTGAGTGTGCATGCTTTATTTTTTTCATTGTGTATGTGTGCATTTCGTCTAGCTTGTTTCCGTGGTATACGCGAGATGTTCTTTTCCACACCCTTGCCTGAGTGCACTGCAAAACGAGCACCAAATTGATGAATGTTGTGTCGTGGGGGTTCATATTTAAGATGACAGAGGTTCATATTAGGAGAATACATATAACGGATATAACGATAGTGATGAGGGAGACGGAGATGCTTATACATATTACGGTTCTGGGGATGCTTGGGACTTCATATATATACTGAGGGTGATAGGTGATAAATGCACAGTTTTTATATTTCTCATAAGATATATAGAGAGGAGGAGAGATACATATTTTGGAAAGGTTACGTAATGTTCATGATAAGATAATTAACACATTACCTTTTGATTTGTGTAATGACAACACGAAGACAAGAGTTACAAATATCGATGGTGATTCTTTATTTCATTGGACCGGTCGAATGATGATGACGTCGGCAATTCACATTTGGGATCTACATAGTTAAGCCTCTACCCTTCGCTTCCAAAGGGCAGCTGACCACTGACTGCCAACTGATTGACTTTCCTGATCTCTGCTAACTAGCAGACTCCCCTGAGCTGACTAATTCCAGCTCCTATATTGAGAATCCCCCTTTTTCTATGGCGTTAGAAGTGTGTTTCCCAAACTTGACCAATTCACGTGGCTATGGACACGTTTTTCCAAATACGCTTTTGACAACAAAAATAATTTTCAACACATACTCTAACCTATTTTCTTAACAATGTATTTTTAATTTGTGTTGCTCATTCATTTTAGCTGACATTTTTCTTTTTCAGTTTTTTAAAAGAATGAACAATCAATTCTTTTTTGGAATATAAACAATATCTAACTATTTATAATAGAATTTAACAATAGACCTTTTTAACATTCCGATTTCTAACATTCTATTTCTTAACCTTGCTTACAAGTTTTGAGTTTCGGATTATACTAATCTCATTTTCATTTATCTAATGTTCTTATTTACATGGAAACCAGACAGCCTTTTTCCTGGTACATACATATATATATATATATATATATATATATATATGTATATATATATATAGCGACCGAATAAAAACCTATTTATATACTACTTATACTAAAAAAAAAAACGATGACTACTTGGTCACCAACATTCAAAGACAATAATGCCTGTTAACTGATATATGTCGTCACGGTTAGGTAGCTGATAGTAGGCAATATACCAAACGTCCGCTGGTCGCGCTTCTGAGATAGTCTTTCTGGTTGATTTATTAAAAATATATTTCGTTATTCTGTCCTATAAGGGCTAGTTTTTCTGCTATGATATAACCCCTCTGAAGGAAGCCGATAGCTACAATAAAACATAAATAAGAGAAACAATATTCTTATGATTCTTATGTAACTTTAAAGCAATATTCATAAAATCACACCAAAAAATCATAATTAAAGCTTGAAACTAAAAACAAATGGTAAGCATAGATATTGACGTTTTATTGATCTTCTAGAATGGGAGGCTCCGACACCATCACGGTTGCTTAGACCAACAGAATGTAAGAGCATAAGTTATGTTTTCCTTTGGTAACGCACACTGACGGGAACACACTCACACAAAGACCCATGTAAATGTAAACAAAGTAACGGACATGAAATAAATAAAAAAAAATAAAAATGTAAATATATTCTAAGTTTACCGAATATCTATATATATTTAATTTTATCAGGAGAAGTTGCAGTTTGTATATAATTTAAATATTTCCGATAGCAAAGTATTTAAAAACAGATATGTTGCTTTTTGATATTTTCTCCGTAGAATCTGTTTTTTTGTAATGTTTATTTACACGTATAATAATGATTATGATAGCCACTCATTTAGCCTGAAAATGTTATTACATACATACGTGTCAAAGGCAAAATAGTCATTTTTTTAATTACATGGAAACTTTTTCGTGTTTTTACTTATTTTAAATTAAAAAAAAAATTTTCAGAAATAAAAGTGATAGACAATATAGTTTAAAACATTTTAGTTCAAAATTATATATGTATATAATTGATTTTTGAATAAGATGTACATTTATTATTTTGGTGTAAAAATAATGTCGTTTATCGACGTAAACTTCAAAAGATCATAACTCCTATCATAATAAACCTTATTAACCGATATGTGAATCATTAGAATTGACACATTTTTGTCAACCAGAAACAAGTTTATTTATCCCATTAGCATAGAAACCTGAAGTTCTGGAAACGATGAAGTTATTGAAGGCCGATTCGGCATCATCTCAGTTTTTTCGCAGGAAGTTGAGGAGATGCTTACAAAAGTGATAATCGGTGGCTAAGAGGTCCAGTGAATATGGTGGATATGGTGGATATGGTGGATGAGGCAGAGTCTCGTAGCTCAATTCCTTCAACTTCTGCAGGGTCAATTGAACAACATGCAGGAGAGCGTTGTCATGGAGGAGAATTAGTCCCTTGATATGGAATAATCTCGGGCACATACATAGGGGCTTCTGGTGCATTTCGTTAATTTGTCGGCAGTACTTCTCAACCGTAATCATTTTACCCATATTCAAGAAGCTGTGATAGATGAGACCAACCGCAAACCACCAAAGAGTTACCATAACCTTTTCTGGTGCAATTTCAGGTTCGGGATATGTTGTGGAGCTTCTCCGACATCCAACCACTGTGTCGAACGTCGCCGGTTGTCGTAAAGAATCCATTTCTACTCACAATTCACAATCAGCTCGACAAAAGGATCCTTTTTGTTGCTCAGACAGAGCATAGAAGCCACCTCGAAACGACGATATTTTTATTATCGTTCAATTCATGAGGAAACCACTTATCCAACTTTTTTGATTTCCCTATTTGCTTTAAATAGCGAACGACTGTGGATTGGTCAACCTCGAGTTCAACAGCAACTTCTCGCGTGGTTTTGCGAGGATCGGCTTCAGTTAAGGTTTTCAAATGTTTGTTATTAACCGCAACCGTCTTAATCTTCCAGAAATGCATTGAACTACCGTTGTGCGATATGTTCGTTAGTGATTCCTGGGCCAAACGGCAGCTTTTCGGCCTAGTTTTAACTGGAACAAGAAAATCATGCGGATTGAAATTTTGTCCATGCTGCGAAAAGTCTGCATGAAATGAACAAAGAGATTGAGTACGGTATAGAATAACATGATTAGAGAGAGCGAAAAACGCGCTTCAAAATGATATATATATATATATAATATATATTGTTGTGGTGACAACCACTTATTTGCATATGCGAATAGCATAACACTATAAATGGCAAGCCTAGGTTGGCCTTAATGTGTCTTACTCAAATGCCACCAGAAGTGACGCCGAAGAGCGTACATGTCCTCCCACCAAGACTCTCTGACTCGACACCGTCATTTGTACATATTGTAAATATACCTTTTCTTTAATACACTTATTATTGCGTTATCTTGTTGTTTGCGTCTTCATTGTATTTCCTTACTAATTATTGTCCAACCTTGCAACCACAACAGTTGGCGACGAGATATGAAGCGTCAAATATAACAGTTTGACGAAGAACTATTTAAAAAAAAAAGTACAACGCAAAGGTTGACCATTTTTTTAAGGAATGCAAAGTGTTGACGAGAAAAAGGAATTTACGCTAAAGAGAAGTTTCAACTCAAGTGAAAAAAAAAAACTCTAACGTGGCAAAAGCGACAATTTACGCCGTTTTCTGGGAATCCGACTTGCAAACGAATGCAAAAGTGAATTTTTGTTTGTCGCTACACGACAAATCTTACTAAAGGACCAACTTGCAAACGAAAAGCGAACTTTGTTCTGTCGCAAAAACGACAGGTCAGACCCGGATTACGAAAAGCAAGGAAGTAACCTACGAAAAAAGTTCACCAGTGGATTCTAATTACTGTTCTCCGTAAACAAAACAACAACTAAAGGACTTTTTAATTAATGTTTTGTTTGACGTCGGTACTAAAAGGAAATACCACAGCTAAAACTAAAATTCAAGGAAAGGATTTTTTTTCTTGAAGTTGTCACTGAATAACGGATAATACAGTAAAACGTCACGGAAAAAAGGTAATCTCAATTTAAGAGGTATTTTAATTACTAAAATACTAGAGAAAAAAAACTCAAAGAACTAAATGTACTGCATACATTTATTCAATTGTGACTCGATTAAAAAAAAAAAACTTTTATTTTGTGGAAAGAGTTACTTATTAGTAAGTGCCTAAAAACGGAAAGTCAATTCCATTTCGTGATTCCAGATAAACCTGTTTTATTTTTTTTTTTTTGCAGCGTGACTCGCAAAAAGAATATATTATTGCAAGCAGCGATATTATTATTGAAAACAGGAGCTTACAGCAATTTGCTTTTTTGTTGTAACCCAAACCGGTGTATATGGTACATGGTTCAATATTTTTTTAACTACACACTAAAAAAAAAACATGGAAGACTTATCAAAAATGTTCATGCAATTTTTACAAGCACAGACTGAGCGGGATGAACGCAGACAAGCTACACAAAACGAGCTTTTGCAAACACAAATACAGGCACAGGCTGACCGCGAGGAAAAGAGAGAGGACAGATTATTGAAATGGCAGCAGGAACAAGAAGAAAAGCAGAAAATGGCGCAATTAAAGCAGAAAAACCTGCAATTGGAACAGGAAGAATGGCATAAGAAACTACAATTGGAATATGAAGAAAGACAAGAGGAACGTTTTGCTAAAACACTGGAACTACTAAAGAGTAATCGAGAAAATGTCGATAGTGTTAATTTCTCCCATACAACTATTTTTAATAGCATGGACACATTTCATTATGTGCCTGAGGAAGAGAAGAATTTTGAAGCATACTACACAAGATACGAGGATGTTTTTCAACTGGACTGTAAAAATTGGCCAAATAGTCAGAAAGTGAGCCTCTTACTCAGAAAATTGGGTACATCAGAACACAGCAAATTCGTAGATTACATATTACCTAAAAAAACTGTGGAATTAGAGTTAATGGAAGCTGTAAAATTACTAAAAGAATTATTTAATCCAAATATATCTCTTTTTCATAAAAGATGGCTGTGCATGAATCTAAGAAAGATGGACAACCAAGATTATTTGACATACGCATCAGTTGTCAATAAAAACTGCGTTAATTTTAAGCTTGCAGAACTAACGGTAGAAGATTTTAAATGTCTAATCTTCGCTCAAGGGTTAGTTTCCACGAAAAATGCAGAAATACGTAGACGAGTGTTGTCTAAGCTGGAATCTGAGCAAGATTTAACCCTCCAGAAACTAGCAGATGGCTGTGAAAGGCCCATTACACTAAAAAAGGATTAAAAAAAATATAGAACAATCCAGAGTGGCATATGTAAGAAAAGTTAGAAAACCATACGCACCAACCAAGAACTTTACAAAGAAAAGAAATGGAACGGGATATTCCAAAGATAATGACCATAAATATAGTACACAATATAACAAGCCTCTTCCTAGATATAACTGTAAGAGATGTGCAGAAAAGCATTGGGAATCAGATTGTCCTTATAAGAAGAAAAATGCTACATTTGTAAGAAGGTGGGACACAAAAGCGATTGCTGCAGATATAAAGATTACACAAGAAAGAGAGTACACCAAACAAAATCAAATACAAAATTAGACAAAGATCGGCGAAAATACGTAAAAGTGGAAATATTTAAAACATCAATAAAGTTACAACTCGACTCCGGCTCCGATGTTTCTATAATAAACCTGAATACGTGGAAAAGGTTGGGAAAACCGGCCATGATGAAACTAGTAAAGCAGCCCGGACGGTAACTGGTTGGTGGTATAAAATTTGAAGGAGAAGTTGTCCTCCCGATAAAATTGAAAGGGATTTCGAAGAAATTAAAAATATTCGTACTAAAAAATAGTGAAAATCTGTTTGGAATAGATATAATTGAGAAATTCGGACTATGGGATAAGCCAATCAATACATTCTGTAAAAAATTAGAATGTTCTTCTCCAACAACAGTAAATATAAAAGACGATTTAAAAAAATTATTTCCTGAGGCATTCACGACTAACTTAGGTCGCTGCAATAAATTCAAGGCCTCGTTTGAACTTAAAGAAAACGCCAGCCCAATTTTTAGAAAAAAGCGAAATGTTCCGTTCGCTGGATTGGAAAAGATTGATAAAGAATTAAATAGATTGGAACAGACGGGAATTCTATCAAAAATAGAACACAGCGAGTGAGCATCCCCCACCGTATACGTAAAGAAAAAGATATTGAAATCTGTGTGACTTCAAATCTTGGGAGGGGGGTGTTGTGGTGGCAACCACTTATTTGCATATGCGAATAACATAACACTATAAATGGCAAGCCTAGGTTGGCCTTGGTGTGTCTTACTCAAATGCCACCAGAAGTGACACCGAAGAGCGTACATGTCCTCCCACCAAGACTCTCTGACTCGACACCGTCATTTGTACATATTGTAAATATACCTTTTCTTTAATACACTTATTATTGCGTTATCTTGTTGTTTGCGTCTTCATTGTATTTCCTTACTAATTATTGTCCAACCTTGCAACCACAACATATATAATATTCTAAAACCTTGAATCTTAATTGTTTTAAAAAGGCTGAAGAAAATGAAATCAAAGGAAATTTAGACCGTTTTCATTATTGTATATCAAGCAAAATCTTATTATATACATGTTTTTGGATACCTCAATATCTATTAGAGCTTGAACAGGGATCAACATATGACATCCCCGACGATTTGATTTAGCTGTCTTTACCTGCCGTGTAGCTTGAAAATTAATATTTTAAAATCATATAGTACTAAACTCCCGATCTAAAAAAAAGAAAATACTAGTTATTGTATTATAATGAACAAATCAACTTCAATAAAAAGGTGAAACCACGAATTATCCTTATTGGTGAAAAATACATGATATGCATATTTGGTTAGAGTATTTCCTAAAATACTTGATTAATAAAATTGTTTATAACTTAATAAAAATATGCCTTACGAAAATGTAATCGTAAAGTTTAGCATGACAAAACGACAAAACTTTTGTAGCTATGTTTATATAACAACGGTAAATATATCATGACATTTTTCATGACAGAAAGAAACCAATGAACAGAGACTAATATCAATATATTAAGTCACATTGGTCTTCTGAGATATATAATAATTCAAATAACATTAATAGTTCAAAAATAGAAATAAGTATTTTGCAACAGAAATAAAAACGCCGTTTTTATTTTTACTTGATGGTTAAAAGAAAATAGAGTTTAATATCTAAAAAACATTATTCCCAGTAAATATTAAAAATTGTTAATTGCAAATTAGATATTCTTTCTTAAATAATGACCCACAATGTATTTCTACACATCAAATAAATGCTATGCTACATACAAGTAAACAGACTTGATGTTTCCCGGGAATAAAGGTTGTCCGACTGTGCTATCAAATAAAAATAAAAATTGAAAATAGAGATTAATATTTAAACGTAAAAAAACTGCAAATGGTAAAGCATAGTATACTATATTATATAATTTAGTCGAGCAGAACTATATATTACTTTTCTAGAATGGCATTTTGCTGCTTCTTTTATTTTAAAAAAATGGCTGTTATAAATTTCAATTTTTCGCTTTAAATATATAAAAAGAAATATCGAAATTTTATTTTATGACATAACACTATGCAAAGAGGCACAATATTATGGTTTAAACGTATTGTCGTCATTTATATTAAAAGTATAAATTTACTAATCTGTAAGACGCTTATAAAAATTTGAAAACAATAAAAATAGAAAAATACCACATTATTGATTTTATTACTAGGTTTAATTTGTTGAAAACAAGACACATTTTTGTCTTTTGTTTAGCACTTGTGATTTGATTTTTTTTCAGACAAAGTATCAAAAGATATAATCAAAGTTTTATTTAATTAACAGTATCTGAACAATTTAATTGCAAAATGATCGCACATTTTCCAATCTAACGCATTGATATTCATTGAAACAAACACCAAAGAACGTTGGCAACCTATTTTAAGATGCCGTTAGCCCTCGCACATTTACTATTTCTAGCTTTTTTCGACCATTGAAAATCTTAATCCTTCGAATTTTGCACACAAATAGAATGAACGCAATATAAAAGAACGCACTGAATCAGTCGTGTAGCAAATCTTGTTACACCTTTTATACGAAATCATTAAAACAGACAAGAACCGTGTTTTTAAACGTCTTCCCTTTATTTTTGTCCATTTTTTCATACAGTTCCCAATATTCTACATTGATAACACCAAACAATATACAGCAAATTTGATCATAACTTTATTTTTTCTTAGCGTATTGTATTAAAAGATTAATTTTAGTTTGTATTTGATATGTTGAATACTCTAACACGTACGTAGAAAAATAGTGTGTCGAAATCTTATACGCACCATCTAATATAATAATATCATAAATATGATTTTAGTGGCGTTTGTTTCCTATACATTTGATAGCAAATAATACATGTAAGTATACCTAAGATTTTTAGATTGTGGTATGCTTTAAAAGTAAATTCTAGTCCAATTGTCGAAATTATTTGTAATTTATATTTAATGTTAGAAGTCACATATCACTCCCTCTTATTCAAATTCAAATTAAAAATTCAAATAAACCATAAAAACTTGAAGCATGAGACCTGTTTCCAGACTTAATGTGTTTGACATTTAATTACTCTGCAAGGGTTGGTATTCAGTAAAATAAATACACTCATATATTTTGTTAATAAGATTTTGGCTAAAATCAAAGAATCGCCATTATGATCCCTCGTCCTCTTGTCTTTTCTGAGTCCGTTTTCGGGGATAAAAACTGCAAAACTGCAACTCAATAACTGCCACAAATGAAGTGTTCACGCAGATCTAACAATCTACAGCTTCGTGAGCTTCATGCAGAAGTACATCTCGCTTAACATAAACAAACAAACAAGCACTAAAGAATATCTGCGTCAGGTTTAGGATTTTTAACGGAATATTAGAATTGTTTCATGTTTAGCAACATCTTTTAATAAGAATTTTGTGTTAATGCAATTAAAATCCAAAATGGCTTGTTAAATTATCTCGTCAGCTTGGGTGTCAAATAATTTTCAACGTCATACAAATTTAATCATGCTATTTTTGTCTTCATAATGTTTTGCAGCTACCCATTCTAAATAGATTAAATAAAAGAAATCTTAATTCTGTTAACGCTATATTTCAGGCAAAAAAGCACATGAACAACATTAAAGCCAGATTTGTAGAAATACTATGTATTTCGTACAACATACGAACGGAAGATTCTGTTTATGATCACGTTTAAAATGAAATGGTATTTGTGTACAACTATACAAATATACTTAATAAATAAAGATAATTTTATTTCTCTTCAGTTATTTTCCTTCCAAAAATACTTATTTCATTTAGAGCGCTTTTCCATTAGATATTTTTCATTAGCTAGAGAAACATTAACTTACAATGCGAGTATGAAAAGTAATATGGTTTTAATCAAAAGAAAAGTAAAATAACTGTTATTGTTAAAACTGGAAACAAAAAAGACAAGATATTCTAGTAAAAAATAAATGTATTACTTAAAATATTACTATATTAAGATATTTTTTCAAAATCAATTTAACATTATATAATTAATTCTTCATGCTGCAATATTTAAGTTATCAATGTATTATATTTTTTACCCGAACCGCTCTTCCTTTCCTTTCCAGTTTTAACAACTAGTCTTTTTTTTCTAAGTTTAATCTTAACTTTATTACTTTTCATGCACACATTTTTCTATGTAATTTATGATTTTTCTAGGCTTTGCTTTGTCAACAATCTATAAAAAAAGATTATTACCAACTTCTTAAATTGTTTAAATAAAAATATCAAGTAAAAGACGTAATTAAGTAAATAAATTGTTAGCAGTCAGTTTTGGCCGGTGAAACCAGGCGAAAGGTCGGTTAGTGATTGAATACTGCGGCGGTGATTTATCAGCGACAGAAAAACTGAGCGACGGATCGGGACAGCGGTAAACTATTAGCGACAATAGTAGCTGAATCGACGAAACTGTAACGAAAGGGCAACAATGCGAGCGCACACGAATGAAAGCATTCCAAAGAGGGCGAACAGATTGGGTTGTTATGGTAACAAACAGTCAATCAGAAAAAAATCGTTTCACTGTTCCTTACATATTCTTAGAACGTTTAAACGCCAGTAATGTTATTATAACTTTTGTTTTACTCAACGTAAACTGAATTCTTTTAAAAATTTAGCTGAGGTGACACATGAACTGTAAAATTGTTTTAAATTTGGTCGCAAAATAAGTGAGCCGTTAATCTTTAAAGCAGTTCTAAATGAGTAAAAGTAATACTTCACCTTATATTCCAACGCAGTTTTGTTTGAATGATAGAAATTATGGTGTTAAATTATATCGACTTTTCTTCCCTGAGTTGTTCAATATATATATATATATATATATATATATATATATATATATATATATATATATATATATATATACAGTTGTGCGCAAAAGTATTCGACCCCTACCAAAATTGTCTTATTTCTTTGAATGGATACTTCAATAATCTTTAAAAACTTCTTTAACGACTAAGTTCGAATAAACCGTATAGTTTTCAACAAAAAATAATTAAAAAGTAATTAGTGCTTGATAATATAAATAAATTTATTTACAAAAATAAAAAATATGGATGTTGCAAAAGTATTCGACCCCTTTTCATTAATACTTGTTTGAAGCTCCTTTGACCTTGATTACTGCAAGTAAACGTGTCCTATAACATCTAACAAGACTACTACATCTGTCCACTGGAATTTTAAGCCACTCTTCTTGACAGTACTGTTTTAATTCAATCAAATTTGATGGTTTTCTTTTATGTACCGCAACTTTTACATCATGCCATAAGTGCTCAATCGGATTTAGGTCTGGAGACTGGGAAGGCCATTCTAGAACTTTCACCTTATTATTCTTTAACCATGCCTTAGTGCTCTTTGAAGTGTGTTCAGGATTGTTGTCCTGTTGAAAGGTATACCTCCTTCCATGCCCCAACTGGTTCGCAGACGGAACAAGATTTTCTTTCAGTATGGACTGATATTTTACTGAATCCATTCTTCCATCGATTATGGTTAATCTTCCAGTTCCATTTATACTGAAACAGCCCCACACCATGATTGATCCACCTCCATGCTTAACGGTTGGAACGGTATTCTTCACATTATTAGCAGTATTTTCTTTTCGCCAAACATATCGTTGCTGGTTGCGTCCAAATAGTTCCACTTTCGTTTCGTCTGACCAAACTATATTATTCCAGTAATCAATAGGCATTCCTAGGAACTTTTTTGCAAAATTTAATCGAGCCTTTTGATGAGCTTTGGAAAGTAAGGGCTTCCTTCTGGCAATACGTCCATGCAATCCGGCACGATGTAATGCCCTACGAATAGTTGACAAGTGTACATCTGAGCCAGCATTCTTCAAATCGTTCTGCACGTCCTTTCGGTTAGATTTAGAGTCTATTGAAACTTGTCTAACAATTTTCCTAGCCCCACGTGTCGTAATTTTTCTTGGACGACCTGATCTTGGAAGACTTGATACAATCCCTTTTACTTTCCATTTTTTGATAATGGACATAATAGTCGACCGTGGTATAGAAAAACGTTTGGAATTTTTTTTATAACCTTCTCCAGACTGGTAGACATCGATTACTCTCTTTTTAATGTCTTCAGAGTACTCTTTGTTCTTTGTCATAGTTGCAGATTTGTTGACGTTGAAAAATATTTTTTTTTTACTTGAAACAATTATTCAATCATTCAATATGGCATTGAAGTTCAATTTGAACTGATTTTAGATTCAGTAGAGTCATAAATATTATTTATAGGAAATAAATACAAGGTCAGACTAAAATAATAAACTTAATGACGCTTTTATTTAAACTTTAAATTAAAGGGGTCGAATATTTTTGCAACAGCCATATTTATATTTTTTGTAAATAAATGGATATATATTATTAATTTCGAATTACTTTTCCTCATTTATTGTTGAAAAATATACAATTTATTCATAATTAGCCGTTAAAAGGCGTTATAAAGATTTTTGAAGTATAGTTTCAACGAAACAAGAAAATTTAGACAGGGGTCGAATATTTTTGCGCACAACTGTATATATATATATATGTACATATATATATATACACATATATATGCATATGTGTGTATATATATGTATATATATGTGTATATATATGCATATGTATATATATGTATATATATGTGTATATATATGTGTGTGTGTATATATATATATATATATATATATATATATGTATATTTTTTTAATTACATTTTCACACACAAACAAAGCACATTGCCACTTTAGTGTAGGGGGCAACTATCAGGGGCAGCAACTACTGGGGCACTATGTTGGGATTTGGGCAGCAAGATGTCGGTTCAGGTTGCACTTGAACTTCTGCATGTCAGTACAGTTAGGGAAGCAGGAGCTTGGAATGGAATTCCAGAGTCTAGTGGTTCTGGGGAAAAAACTACTGCAGTAGAAAGATCTTTTACATTTAGGGATCTCTACTGTGTGGGGGTGAGATTTAGCTGCCTGTCGGGTTTGTCGAGGGTGTCTACGTTGTGGGGGCACAAGTGTCTGCAGTTCGTCAGAGCATATATGTGTGTGTATATATATATGTGTTTATATATATGTGTGTGTATATGTATATATGTGTGCATATGTGTGTATATATGTATAAATATATGTGTATATATATACATATATATGTGTGTGTATGTGTGTGTGTATATGCGACTAAACTTGTTCTCCCACTTGCTTGCCTGGTGAGGAAGGTGGCTAGTCTCCCAGAAGGATAAAAGACATTATAAAAGGCGATGAACCCTCCTAGGGTCTACGGCCAACTAGCTCTGCATTTACTTATATGCGTGTGTATATATGCGCATGTGTGTATGCGTATGTACATATATATATATATATATATATATATATATATATATATATATATATAGCGTTTGAAATCCCAGAGTGGAGTTCAGACGAGCACCTGCCATGAAAATAACGATAAAACAAGGATAGGCTCGCAACGTCTCTTCTGTGGGAGAGAGGTTGCAGGGTAGAGAAAAGGGCACCCCCCACTAAGCCACGAAGTCTATTTTGTACTCTGTCAAGGCAGGATAGGCTGTTTTTAGCAGCTCCTGCCCAGATATGGCAACAGTATTCCATCCTTGGATGTACTTGGCTAGATAGAGAATTGCATCAGTAGTGAGATATCTTCTGGAGCGGTAGAAGGATCCAGCCATCTTTCCAGCGTCCTTGGCAACAGACTTGATGTACGTATTCCATTTCAGATCAGGAGTAAAGGTCAAACCCAGACGCTTGTCTAAACACGGGGCCTCTCCCAGACGAAAGCCACCCATCCCAATTGATGCCAGATGGGATCAGAGCGTTGATGATGTAAGGATAGGAGTTTGACTTTAGATGCATTAAAGGTAACCAGCCAAGTCTTTTCCCACTGAACCACGCGCTCGAGATCAGAGGAGAGAGAATCAGAGAGAACTTTGTCATTTACAGTCTTTGATGTGTTGCGGTAGATGGTCGTGTCATCAGCATAGATGTCAACGAATGATTTAAATATGTGTTTAGGGAGGTCATTGATGTAGATCAGGAAGAGAGTTGGGCCCAGGATTGACCCCTGTGTTAGCAGCTCCTGCCCAGATATGGCAACAGTATTCCATCCTTGGACGTACTTGGCTTTTATATAGATAGAGAATTGCAATATATATATATAGCGTTTGAAATCCCAGATTGGAGTTCAGACGAGCACCTGCCATGAAAATAACGATAAAACAAGGATATGCTCGCAACGTCTCTTCTGTGGGAGAGAGGTTGCAGGGTAGAGAAAAGGGCAACCACCACTAAGCCACGAAGTCTATTTTGTACTCTGTCAAGGCAGGATATAGTGTTTGAAATCCCAGGTTGGTGTCTGGCGCACAATATCTCACAGCATGGGCAGGTAGTGACTCTTAAGTCTGGTTGACAGTCTACCTAAGTGATGGAAAACTATTACAAATCCTGAGATGCAGCTGTTCATTAGTTCCATGCCATATTTTGCACCAGCTGATGTTATCGGCTGTTTCAAAAAGTAGGAACGGTTCTACACAAGCCATTACCACTTAAATCAAATCATTGTGTGGGTAGCCATGAGTTTGCTCACTCTGCTTTCTTACAACATCCAAAAAGGTAAGCAAAAAGTTCCATCAGGCGAAGTCCACTGGCGACGGGTACTGGTGGTGGAGGCAGCTGGAGGATACCACTGGAGGCCTTTGGTCGGTACTCTGCACAGATGACGGCGTAGTAGGTTATTGGCTGTTCTTGTGTAAAAATTTGTGAAGAATTGCAATATATGCGAGCCTATCCTTGTTTTATCTTTATTTTCATGGCAGGTGCTCGTCTGAACTCCAATCTCTGGTCCCACCTCGCCAATCTTTCACGAAAAACACCCGTCTAGCCGAATCCACTGTGAAAAATTTCCCCCCACTCTTTATCTGTGCCTAAATCAAAACGTGGATTCCATGAACAAAGCTTCTTTCTTAGAACTGCACGCCTGTGGAACTCTGTTCCGTCTGCCTGCTTCATACCTGACTACAACTTGGATGTGTTCAAGTCCAACGTTAACAAATTCCTAATGAACTGCCCCCTTAATTAAATACTTCATCAAATCTCCACACTAACGTAATGTACTTGCAATAACCTTATCCCTGAGTGGCTTCCGGGCCTTGATAAGTGGTGACCACTGTGTAAAAAAATGACTACTATTAATATATATATATATACATATATATATATATATATATACCAAACACTGTGACTGCTTGTAACGTTATTTGATAACATATTTTAATATTAATGAACTAGAATACGAGTTAGAAAGGTGGGTTTATTAGTGCCCTGGTGTCCTCTTTGCTTGATCTTTAAAACTAACGCATTCAGGTGAAAATGTTACCTACTTACGTCTTAACAGCAAATAAGTTTTTTTATTTATATGTATAAGTTTTCATTTTTTAACTAATTAAAAAAATATTTTTAATAAAGGTAGTGTACAAGACATTACTGTAAACAAGAACAAGATAACTTACTCTTAAATAATAAAATCAGATATAGACATATATATAGATATATATCAACATGAATAAACAAACAAAATTTGAACCGTGGCGGAAAGGAAAGTTGTATAAGAACAACAAAAATTACGTCAAATCCTCGGATAGTTTTTAGTAGGTTTTAGTGTTCTGGAAGTTTCTTTGTGAGGATTGGTGATGTATAAAGCCAACGCATTTTAGGTGAAAACATTATCTTCTTACATATTAAAAGTACGTTACGGTAGATTTCTACCTACTTGGAAATATTGTTTTGTGTTTTAACATATTTTAAAATATTTTTCTTTCAAATAAAAGATGTGTGCACAACATTACTATTCCCAAAAGCAATATCAGTTACTTGTAAAAAATAAAATCATGTTACGTTGTGGTGAGGTGTTTATATGTACGTTGTGTCTTGTATAGAATTCTATCCATATTAAAAAAAAACAGAATCTTAACCGGAACGCAATAAAAGGGCGTGCAAAAATCACGTAAAATTATTAAATAGGTGTAAGTAGTGGCCTACTTATGTAGATTGCACATCTATGAAACTAACGCATTTTGGGTAAAAAGATTATTACGCACTTTAATGTCAAAGGAAGGATAAGTAACTATTCTAGTTCCACGGATAAGTTTTGTATTTAACTTATTTTAAATTGTCCTTCCGACAAGTAAAAGTAGTTTACGACACTTGACTCTTACCAAAGGCAGGATATGTTACTCAAAAGTCACTCATATGAAAAATCAAACATCTAAACTGTGATGGAAAGGAATGGTAGTGCAGTAAAAAAAATCACGAAATCAAATAGTTCAGTGATTTGACGCTTCTTGGTAAAGATTAGTGATTGTTTAAACTAACGCCTTTCAGGTGAAAACTTTATTAGATACGTGTTAAAAGCAATATAACCTACTATTCTAATTACTTGGATAAGTTGTTGTCTTTTATCTTATGTTAAGTTTTCATTACAATAAAAATGAATAGATTACAAATTTTTTAAAGGTTTTAGTTAAATATTATACATTCGTATCATTAATTTAGTTTAATATTATATATTAGTATCAGTAATTGCTGAATGAATTGCAACAAAATTTACATAATATAAATGAATCCGACGTAGTTTTTTTATCCATTTTAATTAGTTTTGAATCGTAAAACTATCCATTTTAATTAGTTTTGAATTGTAACGTTTGTAAAATTTCATTTTGAAAATTCATACGTTTCAAATTAAATCTTGTACCTTAATTTTATAAATTTATAGAAATATTTACATGCCTTGAGAGAAATGTCCTAAATTGTATATATATATATATATATATATATATATATATATATATATATATATATATATATATATGTGAAACAGCGAAACAGTACTGTATGTGGATGACTATATATATATATATATATATATTATATATACTCCAAACACCTGGTATGATAGTGGGAAAACTAAAATTTGCTGCTATGGATTCAAATAATCTGAAATAAAAAGCAACAAAATGGAGACTTGATTCCCATCTTTTGGAAATAGAGGGACGATTATGAATATCTCCAGTATCACATAGTAAACTGAAATTTACTATATGTATTAAAATCAAAGGAGATTATATAACATATGAGCAATTTTTGGAATCAAGTCTCCTCTAGTTGGTCTGTCACATCATTTGAAATCATAGCAGCAAGTTTTAGTCTCCCCATGTGACAGTTAACAATAGATATTTAACAGATACATATATATATATATATGCATATGTATATATATCTGTTATATATCTATTGTTAACTGTCACAAATATCTTGAATGTGATCAAAGTCGCAAGGGCTTTGTTTAGCTGTCTTTACCTGACGTATTGCTTGGAAATTAATACTTTC
>NC_136511.1:88026365-88053865 GCF_053919585.1 Euprymna scolopes | reverse complement strand
TATATATATATAAATATATATATAAATATATATATAAATATATATATAAATATATATATATAAATATATATATAAATATATATATATATATAAATATATATATAAATATATATAAAATATATATATAAATATATATATAAATATATATATAAATATATATATATATATATATAAATATATAAATATATATATAGATATATATATAAATATATATATAAATATATATATATATATATATAAATATATATATAAATATATATATAAATATATATATATAAATATATATATATATAAATATATATATAAATATATATATAAATATATATATAAATATATATATATATAAATATATATATATAAATATATATATATATATATATATATATATATATATTAATCGATCCTCGACTTGGGATAGGTGATAGTCTTGCGGCACTGATGAGTTGTGATAGAACGAAACAGGACTGTATGTCGATGACTAAAATATATTTTATATATTATACAGCCCCCCTCCTTGGGTAGAGCACTATCGTAAATAATCTCACTCGCTACTTAATTTGTCTGAAAAATGCGAAGCTCGCGGTTTGTTTACAAACAAACGTTTGAGCACTTTACGAGTGGCGGACGGATGTTTATTTAAATAGACATTCAGACAGATTAGTTGCGGGCACCGCTTCCGTGGTCGAGGTGTAGAACTGCCGACTGTCATCACGACGGTTCTAGGTTCGATCCTCGACTTGGTATAGGTTATAGTCTAGCGGCACTAATGAGTTGTTATACAACGAAACAGGACTGTATGTCGATGAATAAAATATATATATATATGAATATATAAATAAATATATATATATATAAATAAATATAAATATATATATATATAAATAAAAATAATATATATATATATAAAAATAAATATTTAAAAAAAATATATATATATATATTACGTTTTTAATATTACATATTGCTGTTTCTTGCATTTCAAATAAATTTATGTCATACCTTTCAATTTTAGCTTTTTAAAATGAGATTAAATTAACAGAACTTTCATATTTTCTTTGCCGTAGAAGTTTTACAACTTTATGAAATAACACTATGATAAATGGCGCAGTGTTACGTTTACAAAATTATTGATTTTATTACTTTTACATTTGTTAAAATAAACACATGTTTTTGGTATGATTATGTTTTATGGCTCACCATTGTTTTACACTTTTAATTCGATTTTGTTCAAAGTATCACAGGATATAATCGAATCTTTAATTAATTAACGGTATCTGAACAATTCGATTGCAATATGATCGCACCTATTCCCAGCTAACTCATTGATATTCATTAAAAAAAACTCAAACAAAAGTATGTTTGCAACCTATTTTAAGATACTTTAGCCCTCGCATATTGCTATTTCTAACTTCATTCGACCATTGGAAGTCTTAATCCAGCAAATGTTTGCACAAAAATAGAACGAACACAATATAAAAGAACGCATTGAATCAGTCGTGTAGCAGATCTTGTTACAACTTTAAATCATTAAAACAGACAAGTAACCATGTTTTTGAACGTCTTGACTTTATTTTTGTTTATTTCTTTATACTGTTTAAAAATATTTTACATCAATAATACTAAAAATGTAAAGCGAATCCGATCGGTACTTTCTCTTTTGTAAGGATATATAATATCGTATTCAAACTTTGGTGAATGTTAATTCGTAATTGATGTATTGAATACGCCAACACGTGCTTATAAAACCAGTCTGTTGAAATCTACAACACATCTAATGTTATACTAAATATGACCTCATCAGCGTCTATTTCCTGTTTACTATGATTATAGAAAACACGTGCTAATATACCTCAGACTTTTTATTGTGTTTAAATTACAAAGAAAGTGAACAATTGAACCACTTTTTAAAAAAATTTTATATTCACGATTTCTCTAAACTATTCATGCACTCTTAAGAACTACCTGTTATTTTATTGTGTTTACGTGAGTATTTAATCAACGAGCGCCTTCATTGTCACCGTTATCAGCTAATATTTTTATTTCCATAATACTCACAGATTACCTGTTGTAGCCCAGTCTCAAAATACGTTTTAATACGATATTTTTATCCATGCCGATGTGATATTATATTTTACCCCCCCCATATATATATATATATATATATATATATATATATATATATATATATATATAGCAATTATTTCAAATGTTAAAAAACACTGACTTCGGTGTCATCAACAGGAATGGAACGCAACACATCCAGCGCTTCAGCCTTCATCTACTTTTTATTCAATTTCCCCATACTAAAACCGCATTGTAAGTGTTTTTGAGGTAAAAATACCTAAATATTAAGGTTCATATATTCAGAGAGGAGTTTGATAGAGACGTTTCACATACTCCTAGACAAGGTCACTTTTATATTTGTAGGTTGCCTGGCATTTCCTGGTTATAAAATAAGCTTATATATAATAAATATTCTAATTTATGAAGATTTCGTAGTGATTATTATATAGCTAAAACTAGTTTCGTTATCATACTGCCCCCAATATATAGTAGTGCTCCCCCGGTGTAGTCGAGTCGTAGAATATGCTTACATGTGATGTTTTAAATGTTTAAAACCAATGATTTGGACAAGAAACGAACACGTTTAGGGCTGAAGCCTTCGTCGTTACCGTTTGACCTATCGAAGGATGAATTAGATAACGTTCAAAATTAAAAGACTTGAACGGAAAATGTACATTTGCGCATGCGGCAAGTACCAGTTCGTCTGCATCCAAAACACAGTAATGGATGAGACCGGCCGCAGACCACCAAACAGTCAGCATGACCTTCTTTTGGTGCAACTGTGGCTTCGGGAAATATTGCTAACTACTAAGCCGATCGTCGCCGGTTGTCGTAAAGAACTCTCTTTCAATCGCAAATAACAATACTTCTAAGAGTCGACACATTTCTATTTTCATATTCAGCGAACACGTGACTTTTCGGCTTGATATATTTTTTCTAATTCGGAATAAAAAAACGACCAAAACTTAAGAATTATTTCTCTGACGAGGGGTTTTAAATCTGAAATTAATTAGGAAAAAAAATAAACTTCTTTTTATTTGCATCTAAGAGCGTACTTTTGTAACGATATGTCTGTCTATCTTATATTTTCGATCAAAAGGTTTGTTTGAATAATTTTTAAATAGAAACAGTAGGCTTTTTAATATCAATGTCAGTACTACGAAATCTCAATTTATATACATACATATAAATATATTTATGCGTATGCTACAACTTTTTCTCTTAACTGCTACTCAATTATGCAAATGTAGAAAATATGCATAAATAGAACTAGGCGTAATAGT
Source organism: Euprymna scolopes (assembly GCF_053919585.1). Lineage (NCBI taxonomy): Eukaryota > Metazoa > Mollusca > Cephalopoda > Sepiida > Sepiolidae > Euprymna > Euprymna scolopes. The sequence continues at coordinate 88,050,518 of NC_136511.1, read as the reverse complement.
TGAATGAAAGAAATCATTCACTAAGAAACCATGAAAATTGAAAAATAATTAAAGAAAGTTGAGATTTCAAAGGAATATGCAAATTACTTAACCTTTATTAAGTTGCTCGCATATTCATGACTGAGTATATTAAGAGCTGCGTTTCAACAATTTTAAATAGAAAAATATTTATTTGATTGGTTGAGCCACTGCTTTTGTTTATATACTGAACCACATTACGAAGGGTTTCAATTGATATTTTATCAAAATGATCCCATGCAATTGTATAAGTTCATCTTTTCATCGTTTCTATTTTGTTTTTCGATTGTAATAGACGTGATATTACCTGTTGCGTCCTAATTACTGCTATTTACTTTATTACAATTTCATTTGTTAATTCATGAACTGTGACATTTAAAACATTCTTCTGCATAACTTTCGACTATAACTTACGTAACCTCTGTGCTACATTTTCATTTAGAAATATAATGTTTTAAATATTGATAAGACATCAATAATCACGGTAAACTTCGACTTAATCAGGTTTCTAATTGGATGATAAACAAAAGTAAAAATTTACATTTATTGTTAATTTTTTTTATAGGGAGTGTTTTTGGCATAATTGATACCGTCTTTGATTTTATTTCACAAAAGTTAAAGTTGCCCTATATTAAGTAACGTTGACATCGAAACAAAACTTTTTCGCTTTAACATCATAATGGGTTTATGATTTAGATTTCTTTTAATTTCATTTTGTTCATTTTGTTTTATGCTTAATTATGATTTTATTTTTATTTCGCGCATTTAATTAATGACGATTTTCGTGGCAATCTTTTCCCTGTTTTTGTCAGTTTTTTTATTACCTTCAAATATAATCTTTCCTCTTATCTGTTTCTTTTGATATTACACTCTTATGCACAAACCGCCGCACATTTCATCAAGACTGGTGTAAAAAATTAGGAACAGTTTTTGTTTTAATTATCTGAACGTTTTACTCAATCAACACAAATAAAAATTAAAAGAAACAATAAAAAAAAACTCCACAGACAACAAACATCGATATACAGGCATACAAGATGTAAACAATTTGAATGGCTACTATTGCATGAGTGTCTACGGTCTTTCTATGCAGAACCTGATATGAGAATAATTCTCTCTACAAGTAAACTCTGAGTAAATGTTCCAAATAACATAGTATTAGAAGCACAAATAAGAGCACCTCGATACAGCTACCCTGTACCGACTCAAACTGTACATCTCAAATGTTATGATCCAAAGTAATTAAGATTAGAAGTAACAGGACTAAACTGACAAATCTATCAAATTAGATAAATTTTTGTCCAGGTATTTAGGAGATGAAGGTTAATACCATTCCTTTCATTATTTAACCAATTGTTTGATAGGTTAATAAAAATTTTAATGGAGCACTCGAATATTTATGTATCTCGTATAGACATCAAGTGTTAGCAAGGAAAAAAGGCCCCTTGATTTCTAAGACTTAAAGTAAGCGAAATGAAACCCAAAGAAAAATATAAACTAGCAGTACTAATCCGTTTATGTTTTAGTCACTCATTGAGTTTTTCTCCAGAGTCCAAATCGCCTATACGACATCTGGTAAATGAGCATACAGGCTAACTTTATAGCGAGGCTAGTACTACGCAATCTTCAACCAAACATATCACGAAACTTAAAAGATTAGTGTTATGTTCATGAAACTTAAGACTAGTGTTATGTTCAGATGTTTTACACACAAGAATACGCAACTGAAATAAAATGAGAAGAGAAAACAACTGGCCATTCGTTTTTATTTGTTTCATCTGACACTACGTAGCTTCAGACGTAAACATTAATATAACGTATTATACATGGATTATTATGCAGACAATTCAATGAACAAGAAGATTTGGGAGTTTATTTACTTATATCAGTCGCTTTAATTATCGATAAAGTTTTTACGGATACGGTACGCCCACGTTGATCAGAGAGTTTAGATCTTTTTTTACTGTATTGCTACTCAAAATTCAGGTGAGTTTGTGTATATGAAATAGCACGACTGTAATAGTTTAATGCATTTGCAGTGCGGTTTTTTTGTTTAGATCCACGATATTGAAATATCGCGCAATTACTGATCATGGAGATTGTTTCTTACGGTTATCAGTCAAAACAAAAAGTTGAAATAATAAAAACAACGATTGCATCAAAACTAACACATATGAGCTCCTGCAATTGGCGCTATGATAGTTTTCCCCAACGAGCGGGTGTATAAATACAGGACTTTCAATGGTCAATACACCTGGCGTGAGCAGATTGTTCTGAACAATAGACTAGAGAGATCTTGTTGTGTGACGGCCGACAATACCAGAGCGACTTTAGTTTAAACATGAAAGCCGACTACAACGGACAGGGAGTTTGCAGGCATGATGTATCGTCGCATAATGTTTTCTATTATTTATAGTTTATTACAACTGTTAAGGTTAGAAAAGGCAAAGGCATCACCATCTATTTTAAAGGGGAGTATAGTACTCTTACTCGTGAATAACGTGAAGGCGAATAAGGATATTTTTGTACAAAATTTTTATAAACGGTTTTATAAACTATAAATTGATTTTATTGGTTTCATTACACGGACTGCTGGCGCCACATTTCGTGTTTTCTACATGGCTTAGGTTAAGTTATAGGGTTACTGAAGAACATGCACTTTTTCGTCAATAGCAATTATTAGATTCCTTCTACTGTTTGTGTATACACATAATTACTTATCGATAACAGTCGGTGGTTATTCATAGTTATATACTAAAATGTAAATGTTACTTAAAATATGATACTAACAGAACTATGGTTGAGTACACATTAAGTAAAACTATTTATATAGAATTAAGAGATGAGGGCATTCTTTTTATGGATTCTTTATTTTCCTGGGAAGCGTTTCCGTATGGATCACTCCACTATTTAATAATATGTCTCACCTCACATGGGAATTATTTGAAATCATAGGTAAAAATTCCTGAATAAGTATGTCATTTGTAATGCATGTGTTCTTAAATACTATTTACGAGTATTTAAAAGTGATCATCTATCAGGAAATTGATGGTATCACACCACTATATAATATACATTATTTATACTAGTTGTTCATATCCAGTGTTGCTTTTAGGGTTCTATTGATTTTTGGTTCGTTTATTTTTCTTTTTAAAATCGCATAAATACTTTCTATTTTATTTAGTATTCAATGTATAACATAATGCCTAAGTACTAAATTAAGCAATAGACCAGCAGAAAGCATATGAACTGGGTATATGACAAATATAGGGAATGAGGGATTAGTTACTTGCTGTCAACCTTGGGTGCGAACGACACGAAAGTAACTATTAATAAAACTCAGCATATAATTTAAAAAGTCGTTTTAGTTTAAACTATTGATATTTTTTATTCCACCTAATATTCAATCAACAATCAGTAAAAACACAATATTTTAGTGCATTGACGGCGCGTTAAGTTGAAAAATACACGTGAAGTATCATAATTTATTAGAACCGTTTAAACCGTAAAAGCTCAGAGAAAAAAAGAAAGCATCCCCAAGACCCATCTTCCTCTTCTATAATGGCTAGCGAAAACCTTCTGGTTTACAGTTGAAAACGTTAGCTGCAATAACCATAGGCGACTTAGCATCGATATTAGGTCAACAAATCGTTGATTTTATGATGGAATATAAGTTGGGTTTCAGTTGTCAGAGACGCTTTATTAGCTCGCGAGAAAAATGGCTCCAGCGAACTATAGTAGTGACAGCTACAATTAAGAAATATAGATGTACTTTCTTCGACCATAATCTCAAGAATATATGCTGCAAAAAATGCGTATAAACGTAAAGCTGTTGGAAGCAATAACGATAATTTCTGTCAAAATGATGATAATGATGATGATCATCATCATCTGTTTAACACCTGTTGTATAAGTAGGCATATGTTGGGCGACTTTTATAAAGTGATTAACGTATAACGTTATCTGATTGGATTTTAAAATATTTATAAAACTAAGATCTTTCTGATCAAGTTTGACTTAGCATTTTTTTTCTCTCGAGTTAATCTTAAAACTTTCTCCAAAATTTTCCCTGACCTTTCCCTGTAGACTGATTCTGCTACTTCAACTATTCTTCATATACTAATGCAATAAACTCTTAATTATTCATTCATTGTGTCCGCACTATCGACACCTCTTACCCTTCAAAAATCTACCTATATTGCCAAGATTTAAGCTACTTCGTAGTTCATCAAAAGTAAGATATTATATCATTCTCATATCATTTCTCTTCATGCAACGCATATACATAATCTTAATTTATCAGATTTGCCCTTCATGAATCATTACATAGCTTATGCATGTCTGAGAGATTTTTCCTTTGTTCGACACTGAAACCGCTTTACTGATAACTTAATGCAAAATCTTATTTCATCGACTCCTAATTGGTGAAATCAAACTAGTACCTACTTTTTCCTAGGTTTTAATGCAGTCATTATTGAAACAAATCTTTTGAACATTCTCAATAAATGAATGCCATCCAAATATACTTTTTCATATCTGAGTTTTATCCGTTTCCATTCTCTTACACTTCTTATATACGTAAAATACACACAAACTGTAGAGTGACTTCCGTATTTAGTCGTTAGAGACAAACGGGCACACATATTTATTTCTTTGTACTGATGAGTAGGGATATGACAACAGAATATTCGTATCATTGTTTTGATTCTCAAGTATATACGCGACACAGTAAGACACAGTTAATCAACCGACAACAACATCACTATGTGAAAGCATATAAAATATCAACGGATACACACTCGAGAGTCTAAACAATGTGAGGAATGTTGTTCTAGCCCTACTGATTAGTCATGACGTATCCAAACCAAACGACTTTCGTTTATAAGAGAAAATAAGATGGATGGGTTATAAATTGAAGGAGAACGGAAGGTATGAAAATTATTAATGGAACACATTTTTACTGCTTCTGGTGGTTTCTAACATGCATTCTTTTACATTGAATTTGAAAATAACTATGCTGTGATCTACAATGAAGTATGTTCAACACACTTTCTCATCTGGTGTAAAAGTTAAATATCAATTTTTGTACGTGACTCAGTTTGCCATTGTAACAAATACGTAATTCAATAGGAAAAAGTGAACTTGTTAATCATGATTAATATAACATCCTCCTCGATACATAAACTTTTGTCTTTATTTTTTGCGATGTTTTTAATGTGAGAATAATATGCCCATATGTACTCATAAAATACATTGCAATCTATAAATATTGATATTCGCCATGTGATACCTCGTGATGCATTGGCAAATTAACCAAAAAATTCCCCCAAGCACTGTACAATGTCAGAGAACGATTGCGTCGTCGACAGCAGACGCTGAGTTCATGACAGATTAAAAATGTTTAGTAGCTTCTTGGCGGGTCGAATTCAACCAGCTTATACAACTGCGATAATCGGATTTATCTTTCCTGCTAACTAAAAACATAAACAGAATTATGTGTATATGTGAGTGAACGTTTGTATATGTGCACATATGTAAATGTATATATATATATATGCGCATATATATATAGAGAGAGACAAAGAAAGAGAAATTATAAAAGACTAAAAATGCAGCATATACATATTACATAAGTTTAAGTAAACTACATCATCTCATACGCATATATATATATATATATATATATATATGCATGAAAACAACAACAAAAAACGATTAGAATAAGTAGGCATGAAATATTTACTTTTCTTCAATGTAATATGCTTAAAAATGAATGCTGTCTTTATCTCTCTATATAACTAACAGTTCATACAGGCTTTACTCGGACCCTATGTACTGTTCATAAATTTATGTGCATATATATATATATATTTATATATATATATATATATATTTATATATATATATATATATATATATTCAAATGTTTGACTCATATCCAGGTAACCTAAAGTTTTAAGTGCTTAGACCCAAAATTAGCTGAAGAGTTTGATAGAGTCTGCAATGGTAAACTCTTTCAACTTTTACCTCTTGGCAACCAAATTATCGCCCGAAAACTAATTAAAAAGCTTGCCGCATGTCTGATTACTCTTAATGTAAAATTTCAAATATTCAGACCATAAATTGGTTGAATAGTTTTCTCTAGCAAAGTTAAAAAGATTTGACCATAAAGGTAAAATATTTTTAACTTTGACCCCTTGGCAGCTACATTTTCTACCAAAAACCGATTAAAAGCTTTCCCTATCTCTGAATACACTTCATGTAAAATTTCAGATATAGATGAATATAGATATAGATAGACCAAAGTTGGCTGAGTAATTTGGTTAAGACTGCAGAGGTCAAATCTTTTAAAAAATCGACCCCAATGTTGACTCTTTAACGTTTGTTTTAAGCTCACATCAAATTAAAAAGTTAGAACCATTTCCAACTAACCTACAAATAAAATGTCAAGTGTTTAGACTCAAAATTGGCGAGGAGTTTAGTAGAGTTTTCAAATGTCAAATCGTTGAAATTTGACCCCTGGACAGTCAAATTTCTGTCCAAAAACCAATTGAAAAGATTTTCCCAAATCTCAATGCCACTTATGAAAATTGACAGGGTTATTTGGTAGGAAAATGTACACAAACAGATAGACAATTTCACTTTTATAGACATATTGCATGGGTGCCTGGCGTTTCCCGGGTGGTTGGAGGTGTATATTGAGGAAAAACAAAAAAAGCGGTCAATTTTTTTACCTTTGCCCCCTATTATGACCCCTTAAAATTTATTGTTTTGGGCTCAAATCAAGTTATTAAGTAAGATCCACGTATAAAGAACCCATATCTAAAATTTCAAGTGTTTAGACACAAAATTGTCGGAGTAGAGTTCTCAAAGGTCACATCGTTGAACTTAATCACAAAATTTCTGGCCGAAAACCGATCACATAGATTTTCCCAAATCTCAGAATAATCAAATATCAAATTTCGAGTCTGTAGACTTAAAATTGACAGCGTTATTGCGTAGGGAAATGTACACACAGACACAGACACATACACAGACACGTTCACTTGCATATATATACTAGCATTTCGGCCGGCGTTGCCCGGGTGTTTGGAGGTGTATGCTGAGCAAAAAAAAAAAAAAGGTAATTTTGTTATACTTTGACACCTACTATGACTCCTTAACATTTATTATTTTGTGCTCAAATCAAGTTATTCAGTTAGATCCATGTCCGAAGAACCTATATCTAAAATTTCAAGCGTTTAGACAAAAATTTGTCGGAGGAGCTTGGTAGAATTCTCAAAAGTAAAAACGTTGAACTTTGACCCTTTAATCGCCAAATTTCTGGCCTAAATCCGGTCACATCGATTTTCTCAAATCTCAGTACCCTGTATATCAAATTTCGAGTCTGTAGGCTTAAAATTGACAGTTATTGCGTATGGAAATGTACACACACAGACACTTTCACAGCTATATAAATAGATTGTGTATATATTATATATATATATATATATTATATATATATATGGATGTAATGTATATTAGTATATATTTATATACATATTTTTATATATTTGCATACATATATATTTGTATATACATATATTGTATCGTTCAAACACTACGTGTTTGAATATATGCTGAAGTGTTAGTTTTACTCATTTAGATCTGCTCACTTATTTTGCATTAAAACATTTTCAGAATCTTTAAAGTATGTTTTTTATTGGCATAGAAACCAAATCTGTTACCCTACCATAATCGGCTGGGGACGGCAGTTATGATTATGTAACAGGATATAAAAAACTGTCGCTAATAATTTACCACTGTCAGATTTGTTGCTCAGCAGTACTGTGGCTAATAATTCACAGGTAACAAGTGAAACAGAAAGAGAGAAAATTATTTTAAAGCAAAACCTGGAAAAATCATGGATTACATAGAAAAATGCAAGCAGAATAGTATTATGGCTAAAATTAAAACATGGAAACGTTAAAGGACTAGTTGTAAACTCTGGAAAATAAAAAGATAAGATATTCTAGTAAAAATATAATGAATTTATAGCTTAAACTATTGAAGTATTAATTAAGAATTGATTATATAATCTTAAATTGAATTCAAAAAATACTGTTATCTGAAATTATGTTAAAGACACATCTAATCAGCCTGCTAAAATGTGTGCGTGCGTAAATGTGTAAATTTAATTAGTGATTATCTGTTATCTATTTTAACCTATCCTATTTTAACCTATCCTATTTATATATATATATATATATATATATATATATATATATATATTATATAAACTACTTAATGTATACTGAATTAATATATCGTATTTATTGTGGGTAAATTGTTTCTAATACGCGTTGTTTTTCATATATTTGAACGAAACTCAAGTTTAAAATATGCGAAAGGGTTTTCAAAATAATGCCACCTATTTTTTTTATTTCGCCTGAATCAATCAGAAGTGATTAAAAATTGCATTGTCATTATGACTAAACATACATTTATAACCTGAAGGTTTTCTCTATCTGTTGCAGATATTGACTCTCCGAAAAAAAAAAAACTCCTGTCGTGAAAGTGAGTCATAAAAAGTTGCATCATTGAATGTCTGGCAAAAGTGCATTGAGGATCTTTGTGACCATGTAGATAAATAAAGTCTTGGGTATGAAATCGCTAGTTTTAATAGTACACCTAACGTCTTCGTAACATTTAAAATTGCCCGAGTATATAATATATCTGATACAATTTCCAACAATTCAAGATTTTATGCCTCTTTTTTTCTAAATGGCTGGAATCCATATTAAATAGAGAAATAGGCAACCACCTCAGCAGGTTGAACCTTCTTAGTGACACACAATATGGTTTCCGCTCTGCAAGATCTACCGCAGATGTGCTGACGGTTATATCCCACAGGATTAGTGAATCTCTTGACAAAGGCTTCCTTTTTAGGGCAATTGCTCTTGACATATCAAAGGCCTTCGACAAGGTATGGCATAAGGGTCTATTTCACAAGATTTCCAGCTACGGTAAAACTGGAAATGTTTTCTCAATCATTAAATAATTTCTCTCCGATAGGCTCATAAGAGTAGTGGTAGATGGACAAAAATCGGAGGCCTGCAATATAAATGCTGGAGTCCCTCAGGGGTCAATCATGTGCCCAACTCTCTTCCTGATCTACATCAATGACCTCCCTAAATAGATACTTAAATCATTCGTTGACATCTATGCTGATGACACTACCATCTACGGCAACACATTAAAGGCTGTAAATGACAAAGTTCTCTCTGATTCTCTCTCCTCTGATCTCGAGCGCGTGGTTCAGTGGGGGGGGGGGAAGATGTGGCTGGTTACCTTTAATGCATCCAAAACCAAACTCCTATCCTTAAATCATCAACGCTCTGATCCCCATCTGGCATCAATTGTGATGGATGGCTCTCGGCTGGGTGTGGCCCCGTGTTTAGACAAGCTTCTGGGGTTGACCTTTACTCCTGATCTGAAATGGAACACGTACATCAAGTCTGTTGCCAAGGTCGCTGGAAAGATGGCGGGATCCTTCTACCGCTCCAGAAGATATCTCACTACTGATGCAGTTCTCTATCTATATAAAAGCCAAGTACGTCCAAGGATGGAATACTGTTGCCATATCTGGGCAGGAGCTGCTAAAAACAGCCTATCCTGCCTTGACAGAGTACAAAATAGACTTCGCGGCTTAGTGGGGGATGCCCTTTTCTCTACCCTGCAACCTCTCTCATTGCGAGCCTATCCTTGTTTTATCGTTATTTCCATGGGAGGTGCTCGTCTAAACTCCAATCTCTGCACCCCCCTCGCCAATCTTTCACGAAAAACACCCGTCTAGCTGAATCCACTGTGAAAAATTTCCCCTACTCTATATCTGTGCCTAAATCAAAACGCGGATTCCATGAACAAGGCTTCTTTCTTAGAACTGCACGCCTGTGGAACTCTGTTCCGTCTGCCTGCTTCCCACCGGATTACAACTTGGATGTCTTCAAGTCTAACGTTAACAAATTCCTAATGAACCGCCCCCTTAATTAAACACTTCATCAAATCTCCACACTAACGTAATGTACTTGCAATAACCCTTATCCCTGAGTGGCTTCCGGGCCTTGATAAGTGCTGATCACTGTGTAAAAAAATGGCTAAATCACTAGTTATACGTTGCTGGAGAAGGCCGATATGAATTACAGTTCATTTGTCACCATATTTTTGAACGTGACAAGATATCTATTCTATTGCACTTTTGTTTCAGTTTTGTACTTGTGTCACGTCTAATTACCAGAGATCAGTGCAATTGGACTTATTTATATGTTTATATATTTCATTAAGATTAATCAAATGTGTACACACACACACACACACATACACATATATATATATATATATATATATATATATATATATATATATATATATATACGACATACAGCATGTAGACTTACCTAGTAACTAGCATGATATGACGTGACGATTACGTAGAAATACCGCTAAATGAAATATAAATGCACAGAACAAAAACATAAATGAATATATACATAAGGGGTCCAAATTAAATTAAATTAAAAAAGGGGCCCTAATTACATTAAAAACGCATGTGAAAATGAAATATATCGATTTATAAAAAAGTTAATAGAGAGAAACATGCGTTTATTATAATCAGTTTTCTTCAGATAATTAAATTCTCTATGTGTAACTTGAATACTGTTGCGTGTTACGTTGGACACAAGAAACAAATATATTTACATTCAGATTGCTTTTCAAAAACTCTAAAACCTCTGACGTTTCATTTGGTCGTATAATTTGGATAAAACAACTTAGTGAAACCAAATGTTTGATTAAAATGAAGAACGTGTGATAAAAACAAACATCACAGTGATTCTTAAAAATTGCTATCAAAAATATGCAATAAACTGCCAATAATTGACATTATATCAAAAATGTATTGATAAAACTTTCTAGTCATTGGTCCATTTTTATAATTAAGATGATCTGCGCACAGCAAAAGCTGTCTTCACTCGTTTGCGATAGCAAAGCACATAGCTTCATAAACTCTTGCTTGTTGTCATCATGTAACAGTAATATAGTCTGTACGACTGATACACTGCAGACGAGTATCCAATCCAAACGTGCATCCATTTTTGCTTCCTTCAGCAAACTGACTGTTACATATCTCAGCGACAATGAAACAGTATGCGATGTTTCAACATAATTTAATTTTTTTGTTTGTTTTTTTCTTTGAATTACTGACAACATATTACAATAAGTTTTTCTCGCAACAAAACACATGAAATAACAATGTGTATAAAATAGTAGCACGTACATATTCTGTTAAAAACAAACGTAGAAAATGTATTTTGCGTCTCTAATTTCTCTCACTAGTGCAGTAACATTAATTTTAATATTTTCTCTGACGTAATCATTAATATTTACCACCTGTTTATATAGACACTAAAACCGAGTGGCTGCAGTGGAAAAATGCTCATTTTTCCGAAAATCCTATTGCAGCTACAGAGCAAATTCACTAATACTCATTATAGTGCATACACTATATAACAGTGACTTCAAATGTAAAAATGGCTTGGGTCGTATCAGCTGAAATTGAAACCAAAACAGTCAGATCTCAAGCGTTACCCACTAGCATCTAAGCTAAACTTACATGCATGTCAATCTTTACAAATTAACCGATTAAACATATAAATGTATATTTTGGATGAGTAAAAGATACACATTAGTTGGGAATACACTTGTCTATTTCGATTTATACAATCTTACTATTTTAGCATAAAAAAACGACTTAACAAGTGCGAAAAAATTGCATGTTAAGCTTCCAGTCTTTTGCTACAAACTGTTTTGCACGCCAACAGATAATCACTAATTAATTTTACACACACACGCACACACACATATGTGTGTGTACATAGATTTCATGTAAGGCTTGAGTTCCTTTAGATTAAAAATCAGTTAAAATGTTAAAAAACACAGAAAAGAAGGAAAAACAAGTTTCCGGGTGTGACTTTACCTATCCTATTTTAACCTATCTTATTTTAACCTATCCTATTTTAACCTATCCTATTTTAACCTATCCTATTTTAACCTATCATATTTTTATGTATCCTATTTTATGTATTCTATTTTAATCTATCCTAATTTAATATATCCTATTTAAATCTATCATATTTTTATCTATCCTATTTTTACATATCCTATTTTAAGATATCCTATGTATATAGTAACAAATATAGTTTTAGTGCCATTTACAGTGCATAATAACTTACGTTTAATACGATCATAAACAATGACCGCATAAAGAAAGAATGATGGAATTCGTAGAGACTGTACTGTATTTACCACTTACTCTCTTAATATTATAAGAAATATCGCATACAAATTTAAATATGACACTGAGTATTAATGGGCTTAGAAAAATGACAATAATCATTCGAAAATTATTGCCATTAACATGAAGATAAATTGCGTTTTGTAGATGCTACAATAAAACTAACAGACTCCACCGATCTGATCCAGATCAAATATTTAAACGCGTGATCCACGAGCCATGCACATCCCAACAACTCATAAAATATGCAATAAAAAAGTATTCTATCCGTTCTTATAATGTCGTTTATATTTAATGCACAAATCAACTCTCTTTAATATTGGATGCCAAAATTTGTTCTAGAATTGGGTTTATGAATGTATAATTTATGGATTAGTTATGCGTCGCATGTGTTGTCTAGGGATTAGTGAGTTTAAATTATCGGCCTGATATCAAATTTAATCTCAGCTTACATGCAAATCCAAATTGTAAAATGGTTTGAATAGATTTTATTACTAGTATTACATTTCGTTTTGCTCCATTCACATTTTCAGTCATTGAAATCTTTTGAGAAACATTTAGCTTTATATGTAGTTATTAGCAATCGATGTTTGTTTTTATCGATCTTTCTTTTTATTGCAAGTTTATGCAAAGAAAAGCGTTACATTTTCAGTGGATTGCTCAACTTACATGTAATGTTTGCATCATAACGCTGAGTATTTAATAAACAGAAATCACACACTATTTCTGAGTCGTTGGTTGACTCGATCGCTGATTAAACAAAGATCACCCTATCTATTAACGAAAACGGATCATTATGACAAATAATCCGGTAAGCATAATTACTAAGATAAAATAAATATGAGAAATGCGTCTACTTTCTTGCATGTGTCAGAACTCGGTAATAATACTTCCGGAAAATTTCAAATATCTTATATCTAATATGTAAGCTTACTGGTCATAAGGATAAATTGGTATTATCCGAATTTTGCCTTATTAGTATGTTATGAGAACCGAGGAAAATAAATGGTGATTTGAAATATTTGCGCTATCCTATGTAGAATTGTGTTTATATTTTGCTCACTAAAACATTGAAATTTTCTGAAAAAAAAATAATAAAAATCATAAAAACATTTATTTTATAAATCTATATTAAAAAACCTTGTTAAACTTTGTGACTTATTTCCATTCTATGGATGTCAGGTGCGAACGAACACCCAAAATTTTATTATGCCATATTTCTTCAAACTGAAACATAATTATCAAAGTATTACTTACGCAGATAGATATGAAAAGTCTTTATTAAAGTGTGTGCCTATTTCCAATTTATTGAGGCCAGGCGCGAACGCAGACCCCACAATTTTTATTATACCATCCCTATTTAAGTAAACATAAATATCAAAGTGTTCTTATGTACATCTATATCAAAAACACTTGTAAACCTTTTTTTATTTTTTATTTTTTTATTTCTATACTTTGTGGACAAACCGCGAACGCAGACCCCACAATTTTAATGAATGCCAGATCAAACGTACCCATTCCTGTGTCTCGATACATCTATCATTATATGTAATCTGTTTTTTTTTAAATAGTCAAACATATAGGAGCCTATTCGTGACCAGACACACACACAGCCATTCAGCTTTATATTATAGATGTATGTGTGTATAGAGAGATTATAATTGTTAAGAATTCTGATTTTAGTATAACGTGTTTATCTATGCCATTCCTATCTTTATGCGTTTATCTACACTTCTCTTTACCTGTATTATTTACTAAATAATTGCCTCCTAACCACATATGTATTTAAACTAAATATACCTTACAACGTGGGTAGCATACAGTGAAGTCGTACTATATATATATATATATATATATATATATATATATATATATATATATATATATATATAAGTAAATTCTTGGTACAGCAAAATGGAAGGAGAAATTTCAATATTCCGATGGGTGGTTTTCTGTTTTATACAGTGCGAGGTCGAACTATCATCTCAATATAATTGAGGCGTTAGTCATTAATAACTCTCGACCTAGCCTGTGTAGACAAAAGATTTTGAAACATCAGTTGGAGATATTTATTGATTTAAAACCACCTGAACAGTGAGATTTTTTTTCTCACTGGTCTTCCAACTGAAACCAAATTCCCTTCTTTCCTCATTCGTTTCTTAGTTTTTAATTTATCATTCTGACGTTTCTTCTTAGAAGGTCAGACGATAAGGCCTTAAGGAAATTTTAATAATTTCACTTGCCCGTTTTTTTTTTTTTTTTGTATTTAAATTAAATTATGTTTCCTCTCAAATATATATATATATATATATATATATATATATATATTTCTCGAGGTATCAACACTATAGATGAAGAATGGTCTTATAGTCCACTTGTTTGTACATAAAATAAGTTCATGTTACTAAAACCACTCTATTTTAAAATTGAAACAGTTAAATAAAATGTCATTCCAAACATAAATAAGTATGATTAAATCAGACACATACCATACAAATATCCGTGTATTAAGTAATCTCGACGATATACTATCATTTTTCCTCATAAACTGTTCAAGTATTCTAGCACTTAGTGTAACAAACCTACACTCCTCAATCCCCTCTAATCGCTTTTACATAACGGATACCCCTCTTTCTGCCCTAAGGACACAGACAAACATATACACGAACTTAGAAACTTAGCAGTTTATCAGGTAATACTATGTTTTAGACTAACCTTGCAGCACTGCATTATTTACTTATATTTCTTCTACCTCTCTGATTTTACCCAGGTGTGTATTGTGATTAACTTTGTCACTGGCTGTGTAGATGCATTCTCTCTTTAGATATTATGTCTCAAATTCATGTGTTTGGGGATTATACTGTCCATCAGAATAATTAACTCACTTTTTGAGCTATACTGACTTAGCTAGTTGTAGCACGCATACTTTTTCTCTATCTTATACTTTTTCACACCCTGCCACTTTTCTGACTCGCCTCAAATATCCCGAGTATCAGTACACTTAACTATTTGATCTATTTTTGACTATCGTACCGGTAAACTGTGTGAATACAGCCCGTAGCCTACTCTGGAACCCGGGTCAGTGTGTTGTATCAATAGACACTATCTTTAACTTTCTATTTCAAGCTTAGGAGCCGTTTAGTCAAAATGACAATATACTTCGAAAAAATTGATTCGAAACTCATCAGACATGGGCTTGAATAGAAATATATATATATATTCTTGCTGAACATTGCAACAATAATGCAATTGATCGATTTAAGATGTTGCCGTTAATATTCCAATGCAGAAGTGTTATAGCAAGTCCCGCTCATCTCAATGGATCAACTCGACGTTGCAGCTGCCATTGCGTAAAAGCAGCCGTTTCAGTTTACATAGGCAAAACCTCATAAACGCTAGAAATCATAGTAAGAGTGAAATAAGAGGAGTCGTGAGAAGCATTCAGCAATTACGAGGAAACGTATTGGCTTTCAAATATCAGGGTTGCGATTTCTGGAAAAATTAAAATAGTTTGTTGAATGATAGACAATCACTAATTATCAAATTGTCAAAGAACTATGAGGTTTCTTGCACGGCAAACGAAAACGCTGAACTGCTTGGCCGGCCGGCCCCCTTTCACTCCATTTTAGTCCCCACAAACCACACCTTTCGAAATATCCCGTTACAGATAGGGGCCACACTTGATAATTACAAAATCCTCTATTCTCATGTCCGTGATATAAAAAATAAAACACTTGAGGTGTGTGGCCGTGATATCATTGTTGCTATACTAATAAAGAAATACTTCGCTAAGTTAGCCTTTATTATTCTCAAATGCCTTGCCGAATTTTCCATCCCAGTAAACTGGAATATTGCATCTGTGGCACTATTATTAAAGAATTCTGCAGTTGTTTAAATTCTTGTGAAATTTTAGCTACAAAAAGTACATTATTACGTTACACACAACCCTCATCATGAACATTTTCGACATAATAAAACAATTGAAATCAAAACGAAATTAATACTATAATCATACTAACAATTAAAAATATAAACGAATATGTTTTTAACATTTTAGCTATAACTTAAATTTATTCAATATATTACACATTTTAAGGATGATTTAGAAGTTAACAATAATAACTAAAATTAACATTGTCGATTGATTGAAAATGATTTTTCTGAATAAATCTAATATTTCACAGTACTATGTATAAAAGAGGTAGGTTACTTTGAAAATCAATGTTTTAAAGCGGCCACACGTCTGCCAGCACACAAAGCAGACATCATGTTCTTAAAGTGAATGAACTGAATGAAGACATGGATTTTGGATATATAAAATCAAAAATATTATTTTACGTTTGCATTATGACTAAAATCGAGTAATATTTCACCTTTATGGTACATTGTTCCCAGGAACGCGATATCAAATGACGCACGAACAGATGATTCCTGTTATGCTTTTTGTATGGCAATTTTTATTGTGAATTAACGATTACAAAAAAAAGATAAAGAAAAATGTACATTTCAAATAATGCCTAACATTGCACGAAAACAAATAATAAAATTGATCGATTTATTGCCGAAGGGTTATCAAATTAATATTTGCACCCTGAAAATTTTATTGACCAGTAATCAAACAATAATTTTTAAATATTGATTGTATTATTTTCTTTCTTTTGAGTTTTTGGTAAAAATTATCGAATCGTTAAATCGATTGTAAAGCAGTGTTTATGCAAGTGTAATCCGTAAGATAAGAAAAAACAAACAATAATTTTGAGAAATTCTCAATTTTATTTTCTAATATATTACGGACTATGGTCAAATTTGAAATGTTAAAGAAGCGCAACTAATTACAGGGTGTTCTGAAAATCTTGATCCTCCCACTAAAAGGAATAGTGAAACAAGTAATACAAAACCCATGTCTTCATTCAGTTTTTATTTTCCTGGTATTTTTGTGAATCTTTTTCTTGATTACAATTTTCATAGCTGCACGTGTGCATTAAAAATAAACTCTCCTTTAAACATGATTCACGCAGTTTGTATGCTCTCACGCAAGACAAAAACTAATGGACCACTGTAGTTCAATTAAGAACTTCGAGGAGTTCTTGTTTAAAGTGTAATACTCTTTGCTTGAGCAGTGCCAGTTATATATGGGATAGTGGACTCTCATACTACTATGGTATCTTATTTAAAGATTAACAAAGATTAGCAGTGCATTAGAAATACACTATTTTAAAAATGAATTATGTTCGCTAACTAACGTAAAACGAAAAGGAAGCACATTCACAGTATGTATCATTCTCAAACGTAAAAAACTAGAAAAACAATATGGTAATAGATAGAACAAGATGGGTTCAGTTTATTCACTTTCATTGGCATATACTCTTTATTTTTAATTAATATTCGATTACACAAATGGTGCGACCTTATAAAATATTAACTAATATTATCTCACACAAAGAAAACAAGAAAAGGGTTATACTTTCTTTCTCTCACTCATTCTCTAATATTTCGACAAACTGATATTTTGTTTCGTTTGGATTTGTACATTACAAATTCTCCGCTCGGTAAAAAAATTAAATTAAAAAGTATATTTTTTTCTTTTTAACATACAAAATCCGATTTGGAAATTATGTAGCATCTCCCAACCAAAAGTTGTCAGGTGTGATATTTTTTAACGTAAATTAGGAAAATGTCTGGTATAATTTTTATATAAATTTTGACAGATTTTATTTTATACTGACTGACTTAACACTAGTTTAAATGGTGTGGTTTCTATAGGTAATGGGGTGCTTTTGTGGTTTGGCTTGCTTACTACTTGGCAATTATGACACGTTCGGAAATGAGTGGATACATCGCTGCATATCTCTGGCTAGTAAAAGGGCAGGCGATTGGCTTGTTTGTTTTGTAGACACCCAGATTTTCTATCCCAGAGGAGACTCAGTCTGCTTACAAAACTTCAACCACGTGTGCCCATAGTAATACCAGTTTGTGTATCACGGAACAGTTCTCTAATGTGTGTTTATGCGGAGATCTATTTCCTCATTATTAACCCCTTTCTAACGAAGTATTCGGAAAGTATATCCTCTAGTTTTCCCCCGGGTAGCATCACCCTAAAAAGTGGGGAGATTTTCTCATCCGTTCATTGTTTCCTACTGGTCGATATCCGAGGTTAGGTTTGGACACCGCTGAATGGTTCATCTTTGCTGTACGTGTTGTAGATTTCTACTAAAGGGGATCTTATCTCAGTGTTCAAGAACGATTGGGATAGGTACATCATCTCATCACGTTCAGGTCTCTTTCATATCGGCATTTTCCTCTGTGGACATTTCCTGCCTGTTCACGTGTGATTGTGGGCAAAATGGCTTACCGTACAAACGTCCCCGTGTCTGTCTGTCCTGTGAGTCGCACGCGTCGAGAAAGAAAGAAAGAGTCCATCATGGCGGCCGTGATGTTTTGATTGACTGCAAGCTATTTCGACCCATTATTATTTTGCAGTGGACAAGTTTAATCTAAGATTGATACCGGAGTTCGACAGCTCCTCCGCCGGACCCTCTGTAGTTGAGTCGTGGGAAAAGGCTGAGCTGGTCTGCCGGCTTTGCAAAATAAAGGATCCCACGATTTTCATCCCATTGAGGTTGACCAAGGGGGCATACTCCGTTTCTCAACAGCTCGGGATGAACCAACTCTGGAGGAGGTTAAGGAGGCACTATACGCAGCGTTTGCTACGGACCCTTTTATTGCCTGGAGGCAGTTCACCGAACGGCGGCTTGGGTTGGATGAGACGGTGGACGTCTACTTGGCGGATTTAAAGAGATTAGCTGCGCCGTTTGGTGGAGTGACTGAACGCATATTAAGTTGCGCCTTTCTCACAGGACTCCCGGACGACACCAGCCGACTGCTGCGAGCATCGTCAAGGCTTAGCGGGATTGAGCTGCAGGAATTGTTGGCGAGACCCCGTAATATTTTAAAAGAAAAAGATGCGAAGCCAGTGCTAGCAGCCGCAGAAGTATCTACTCCATTAGAAGATGGCGTAAACTGTTATAGATGTGGCGGGCCAAACCACTTTTCTAGGGATTGCCGAAGCCGAAGCAGTGTAAAGGACACGTCTGCTCAGGAAACACCAAGACGCATGCGTTGCTACCGGTGCAACAAGCTAGATCACGTAGCAAGGAGTTGTCCGGGAAACGGATAAGGGGAGTAAACTCTAGCGCCAGTATTCTCCCCAGATCATTGACAAATAGAGCGCTACCCGCAGTGAGAGTGCGCGTGAACGGGCGTGAATGCTTTGCGCTCGTAGACACAGGGTGCACGCATACTCTCGTGCGCAAGCCATGCTGTGACGCATGGGATAAGAAGAAAGAAGATGATTCCAGTACTGACAGTCGGCGGGGTCACGCTATCCTCTTGTGGAGTTACTGTTATTCGTACACGTGTCGGTGATGGGCCTACAATAACCGTACGGGCCTTGGTTGTGAGCGGGGACCTTCTTGGTTATGACCTGTTGTTAGGAATGGACGTTATCAAAGAATTGGGTGGTTTCCGTATTGATGGTGAGGGTAAGGCACATTTCTCTAACGATTGCCTTGCTCTGGGTGCATCCATAAAACTGGAACAGCCCGACTTTTCTGCGGAATTCGACCAGCGTACGAGATCCTGGACAGTTTCTTGGAAATGGACGGACGAGCAGCTACTTGGGAAGTTGTACAATAGGGTTCCGGAATATAAAATTCCCCCGGGAGATCGTGGAGAATACGATAAGGAACTACAGACTTGCATAAAAAATGGATGGCTAGTTCCCTATCGAAGTGTCTGATCCCATTAATGGCGGTTATCCAGTAAAATAAACAGAAGGCGAGGCCGGTACTCGACTATCGGGAACTAAACGAGCACGTAAATCCTTTTACAGCCCGTGCGGACGTATGTACCGAGAAGTTGAGGGAATGTCGGTAAACATGATCTAATGTATATGTGCTGGATCTTCGTAAAGCATCTCTTTAAGTGCATGTCCATCAGACGCTATGGCCCTATCAAACGGTGATCATCAATGGAGAAAGGTATTGCTTAACCCTCAAAGGATTGTTGACGCTATATTGACTAAGGATAAGCGCATTCAGCGGGCAACATCTGCATATATTGACGATGTGTATGTGAATGAAGAAATGGTGCCTGCAACGCGCGTAAAAGAACATCTTCACAAATTTGGCCTTCTCAGCAAGAAACCACAAAGGCTACAGGACGGTGCAAGAGTACTCGGTTTGCAGGTCTGGGAAGAAAATAATGTCCTGTGTTAGAAACGAGGCAATGAAAATCCAGGTATGCCCTGTGTTTTCACGCGACGGAATGCATTTTCATTGTGCAAAAAGTTGGTTGGACACATTCCTATGGGTGGCTGGCTTCGTATTGCAGTGCATTCATCAAACGGAGAGCGTCTGACGTCACCACCGGATGGGATAACAAAATTTATGACACCCCTTTCAATACAATGGTCAGAGAGGTCCTCCCCAGAGTGCACAAAGAAGATCCAGCACGAGGCAGATGGTGTGTTGACAGCCAGAACCGTAGTGTATGGGTTGACGCAAGTTCTATTGCCATTGGTGTGTCGTTAGTCCATGATGGAGCCGTAGTGGAAGACGCTTGCTGGTTGCGCCTAGAAAGGGACTCCCAACACAAACCTGGCAGAACTCGATGCAGTGATCAAGGGAATAAACTTGTCAATCCTTTAGAAAACAACCACCTTGCGACTATTCACAGATTCTGCTTGCGTCCATAAGTGTATTTCAGACACTCTTACCGGGCGGGCTAGAGTGCGAACCAAAGCAACGAGCGAGATGCTCATCTGTCAACAGCTCAACACGATCATGAGCCTGGTGAACGAATATGAACTATCAATGGAGGTGTCCCTGGTCGGATCCAGCATAAATAAGGCAGATTGTTCAACAAGAGTACCTTAAAGATGGATTGATGCCATAAAAATAACTGTTGAACCTACGCAACCTCCCTCGCATCAAGGATCCCTGGTCAATCTAATCGGATTAAGGAAATCCACCAACAAAGCCGGCATCCTGGAGTCAAGCGGACCCTATATTTTGCTAAGTTGGTTGAACCAGGAGTGCAAAGAGCAGACGTCATAGAAGTGGTCAAAAACTGCTTGGAATGCCAATCCATTGACTCGACACACTTTCGCTGGGAAAAGGGGAAGTTGGAAGTTAGGAGCCACTGGAGTCGGCTAGCGATAGACATTGCTCTCCACACTGGCGAGGATTTCCTGACTCATTGATTGCGGTCCATCAAGGTGGCCATATGGCGTATGCTGCCTCGACAAGATACAGTCACTATTGTCCGTCAACTAAACAATATTTTCCTTGAACGTGGACCTCCAACAGAGATATTGCTTGACAATTAGATCCTCTATTAGTATCATCTGCAGGAATTTGTCATAACTCGAGTCTGCAAATCTAGCTAAGCTCCACGTATTAAAATGTGTCTCTTTTTGGCGGAAGGCATCTACATATGTTTGATTTTCCTCTATCTTATACGACTTGTCGGTGTGCCTCAGTTACCATTTCGTAATATTTAAGAATTGCTGATTTTAAATGGTCGTAATCAGCACAGTCCGTCATCGAGAGGGAGACATATCTCCCGCGCTCTTCCTTTCAGCCCTGCCAGTAGAAACATTGGCCACGCTTTCTTGGGCCATTTTACACTCACAGCTGTCTTTTCAATGCACTAAAAATACTCATTTACTCATATTTTCGCCTTAGTGGACGCTGGTATGTTTAGGAATGTAAAACTCTTCCTTTCTTTTTTATTTTCTCTTTTATTATTATTCCTGCTATGTAATAGCGGTGTCTGGACTTTATGAATATTAAAATAGTCGACCAATTCTCTGCTATTGATTAATATTACTCGTTTATCTATTTACTGAAGTGAAAACCAAATCATTCAAGTATTTTTCTTGGCATGTAAACTTTTATTTTTACAGATAGTCCAACTATATTACTAAACAAGATGCGAAATTTTCAACGTTTGTTTTTTGAAAGTTTTTTTTTTTTTTTACTTGAGATTCGATGCTTATCAAAGCACGAAAACCATTCTCGGATAAGTGTTAATGTGTGTTACGTAGACACACCACCGAAATAATTTATTATGGAAGCTTAATAGCTTTTAATTATATAAATTGATGATTTAATAAGAATGTGTGTATACTTGACTTGAAAACGACCATAGTATATATAGCAAGTTAGAAAACAAACCTACAGTATTTTGTTCTATAGTCGGATTTTAATAACACAGCATATATACTGAAATATATTGTTCTCAGATTGAGTTATTTAAAAAATAATGCTGTAATTTTTGTAATTATTTAGAAATTTATATAAAATATAAAAAGTCATCGATCTTTCTTTCTGAATTAGAGGATTCTGCAAAAATAAAGACATCAGTAAAATTAATAAAACATACTTCAGAATTTATCACGACACATGTTCATCAAGATTTCGTTATTTCTCTCTTGTTCTATATATAATTACACCTGTAACACCATTGCCAAAGCAGCATATAATGATACTCTGTCATTTACTAATTCATAATGCTCTTAACCAACGAATTCTTTAATTGATGAAATAGATGAACACGTATGCACTATACAGAATCAAGACCTAGGTGGCTGAAAATTTCCAGGACTCAGCATGAATAATTTCTACAGAGGAGGCATTCATGAATGATTTCCTCAACTCGTGCTTCTGTTTTGTTTCGCTTTTGTTTGTGATTGATCGAATCTTAATATGCATAATGTTCAACCGATACTCATCCAGCTCGATCTAACAAAGGTGCATGCCATTCAAAAATCTCTGCACAACTAAAAGATCAATCGTTAAAAGACCGACAGAGCATTTACAGCAAACAAATTACACGGATGGCCCGGCAATCGTAATGACCTATAGCCGTCAAAACACAATGTAATAAAATGACAGAGTCTTCAGAGTAAACAGAGACCTAAATTCGTTGCTTAGTTTCAAATTCGTTAACTTTGCGGATTATCATTAGTACTTCTATGTTAATTCTTACTCAGAGAGGTAATACTTTTTAAAGTCTCTTCTACGAGTTAAAAGGTTGAGCTCTAATGTTTGATTCCATACTCATAAGGCGTTCAAAACAAGAACTCGCCCCCTACTACGATTGGAAGAACACAAAGAAAATTTTCATGAACAGAGTTTATTTTCAAGGATTTTCCATGTGTGGAACTCGTTACTACGGGATTGACACACTACATAATACGTCACGATTGTCTTCAAATACATTGTCAACAAAACTTGTCGCATAGTCAATCAAATATTATTTATTGCATATATTTTTTAAAAATATTTTAATATTTTCATTGCAACAGACAACCTATCCATTTCACTAACCTTTATCTTCGGTTGGATTTTGGTCATGATTAGTGTTAATCTATTAATATAAAAATGAAATCTTATCTGTGTGGCATGAAACTTCATTTGGTCAATTACTATAGGAATAACAAATATCTCAGAATTTTAAGAATTTCATCGAATCAGCTTTTCCCGAAATGACTGGATTCGTCATTAAATAAATATAAATTAAATAATCATTAAAATATTACTACTAGCGGCGGGGCGGAGATCATAAAACACACTTTAATCTATTTTAATCTGTCTGGATTTCATATATATTATTATAGAGTCGTGATTTTAAAAGTAAAAATAAGGGTATTTGGGTGCCATTACATAGAATCGAAACCAAAAGCAAATCTGTAGGTTTCAAAGCTGGTGACGTTGCCACTGTACCAACGTGACACGCAA
>NC_136511.1:87996365-88021365 GCF_053919585.1 Euprymna scolopes | reverse complement strand
CCAGGTTCAACGTCGCTTAAATTCGATTATCTAACGAGATCCTACCG
Organism: Euprymna scolopes; assembly: GCF_053919585.1. Lineage (NCBI taxonomy): Eukaryota > Metazoa > Mollusca > Cephalopoda > Sepiida > Sepiolidae > Euprymna > Euprymna scolopes. Next base: position 88,021,318 of record NC_136511.1, on the reverse strand, counting down.
TATGCGTGGGGGGCAAGATAAGTAGGAGTTCTATAACCGAACTTCAAATAAGTTTAGGTTTGGAATACATATCAGTTTTATATCCATCGTTTTAATATAGGATTGGAACATATGTCGCATATGCTTAGTCTAGAGTATAATATATATTCTTATTTTTTAAATTTTTATTTATTGCGGACTATTATCCTCAGTGAATGTAGTCAGGAAATTTAGAGTTCCTATCCGTCGCCGTTACCACCTGAAGAAGGCCAGAGGAATAGTTGGCCGAAACATCATGAAACAACTAAAAAAGATAAGGATAATAGTCCGCAATAAATAAAAATTAATAAATAATACTCATCTCAATGAATTCCAATGAAATAATACATAATATATATCATTTCTATAATGAAAACTCAAATAAGTATAGGATTGTCATTCGTTTCAGTGCTATAATCAGACCTAAGATAAACTCGATATCCACTAAGTATATATTAGCTAATAATTTAATGAATCATGTATCCGTGTTCTACACCTATAAATTAGTTCTTACTGTCTTTCCAGTTCTCATAAATTGGAAGTAGATCTTATTAATACTTACAACGCATTGCGTGATCAGACGCAGGTTTACGAAAAAGATACTAACTGCACATTAGATGTTAATTTTTCTTGCAATGCAGATCAGTTTGTTCTAGTCAAGTCAAAGAAATCCTCATAATTCATTACATGCTGTCCTCAGAAAGTATCAGGACATAAATACTCCAAATATAGGAAGTGACTTGATACGAGAGAGGATAATACGAGACATATGTCGGACGACATTAAACTTAACGCAGATCATTTGCAACACTTGATCAGACAAAAGAAGAAAATACATCAGGAACGTGCTTAGGCCCCTCGAAAACCCTGCGATTGAGGGGTGCACAAGTTCTTTATGGACCGCAAACCTCTGGGAAGCCATATGGTACTTTCGCGCTGCAAATCTATTATAATAAAAAAAAATAAAAGAATTACTATGCTTAACTGAAAATTATCATACGTGAATGTTGAAATTAGTATATATTAACCTATGTTTCCATTGTTCTCTCTCTCTCTCTCTCTCTCTCTCTCTCTCTCTCTCTCTTCACATATCGGGGGGGGGAGGTCGAAGAAGCTGAAGCTGCAAATCATTTTTAACTTAAAAATGGAAAAAGAAATGGATTATAGATATCACTTTCTAACTGCGCAATCATTACATGTTTATTCAAAGTTTTAAGATTTAAAACGGTTAAGAAAATCTGGCGACTGCGTAGATTAAGAAAAGGAAATATCAACTTTGGCAACTTTTAAACGGCGTTATAGTAAAACTTGATCTTAATATAAACAACTTGCACTTACAGGCCAAGGCAGTGCTTTATATATCAATACTGTAGTAATTACCTACGTACCTACCTAGCTATGTGTGTGATGCGTTTGTTTAAATGAGTGAAATAACGCTTTTTCTCGGTTAAAATTCTCTCAAACACACGGACACAAAAATTCTGTCTGACATTGATCAATTCAACAATTATTTTATTTAAAGTACAACTTATTGTAAGTTCAGTATGTGGGGGAAGTTGCATTTTGTAAATAGAGAGGCCGCAAGTCGAATTCTGCGGGGTGGGGCACGATGTTGCTAAGTATAGCACTAAAATACAGAATTTGATTCCAGACGAGGAAAAGCTTAAAACACCAAATCTCTGCTAATACAACTGAAGCGTTTGTCAGGGCAAGTTAGGGTTAGTGTTAGTTGGGGATTCGGGGTAAATTTCTTGATTCACTTAGTTTTTATACTTAGAAATATATTTATTATCGGTATACATTAATAATTAAGTGTAGATATAATGTGCGAGATATGTAGTAGACATACGTCGCGCACTAGATCACAATAATTGTTTATTCGAGTTTGACTTCATTTGAAATTGCATAAACTGTAACGTATTTTTGTAAAATATTTTTCTTAGAATGTCTGTACACGTGTAAATTATTATTATTATTATTATTATTATTATCATCATCATCATTGTTGTTGTTTTTATTAACATTACTATTATTATTATTATTATTATTATTATATAGAAATGGTTTTGTACTTACTTATTCTCAGTCAAATATTCGAATAATTCATTGACAGTTCAAATGAGAATTAAACGGAATACATTTTCTAATATATTTTAGGTTCAATTTTTTAAAACTTCTTTCAGAATAGAAAAATCTTTACAATTTAATAAGGAACATATTTCATATAGGTTTCATTAACAAATATTCATTACATAACGAGAAAAATAGATGAAATATTCAAAAGGACTGTATAACTGGTTACGATCAATAGTAGTCCTCGCAAGCGAAAGTCTTTGATATTGTTATTCTATTATTATTATTATTATTATTATTATATTATATATATACACTAGCATGTCGCCTGGCATTGCCGGGTCGTAAAATACGCTTAAATATGATATTTTGATCAATGCAGATTTCGTATAATATTATATTTGACCCAATAAGTAATGATTTTAAAGTTTTAAAAATGACTTTTGCGTCACAACCGAGGATCGAAACCAAAACGTTTAGCTTACGATTTATTCTTTCGTTTGACGTTAATTCCTGAGTTATAAATACATTTGCTGCAAGGCTAAAAATTAAACCATGTTGTGTTATGGATGCATATTCGCAACGCTCTCATTCGATCTTCACCGGACAAATTCAATTTTTTTTACATTTTGCACCGATTTTCCCCGGAAAACCAAAAAGTTTTGCATTGGTTAGAATACCATATATATTAAGTTTCATGCGTGTAAACCAAAAACTGACAGAGGGGCTTGGTAGACAAATTTTTAAACAAATATATATACGCATAATAAATATATATAGAAAGATGTTGGTGTTTACTTTCACATTTTTACGTAAATATTACGCAAGTATAAACTATATAGAAGATCTGCATGAATGTAATTACACGTAATAGCTTTTCATCCAGTAAGAAAACCGAAATAACTAAAAACGAATTAATTAAACTGAATGTTTCAAAGAATGTGCAAATTAGCTAGATCTTTTGCAGATGAACGCAATTCCACGACCCATATACAATAAAGTTGTATTTTTTAATAAATAGGAAAAAGGTTTTAAATATGAATATCAATGCACATAAACACATAAGAATTAGATTAATTAAATAAATTAAATCAATTTAGTATTATTAATACAAGATTACAACAAATATAAATAATCCGAGCCGATAGACGAGTAATATCACAGGATTCACTCGTAGTCAATAGTCTACTGAAACAAGTTTTAAAATTTGTGTTACATAATATTGAAATCGCCGTAAAAATTAATTTCTTAGAAAAATTTTTAAAAAAATATAGTACTAGACTCGTCATGAAAATATTGACCACCTTTCAATCGGAATGCATGAGGAGAAATTGGCTATATATACACACACACATATATATATTATATGTGTGTGGGGTGTTTATACGGACTTGAAAAACTTTTTTTATCTGAATAAATATTAATTCCTCGAGCAAAACAGATTTACACCACTTTCATGCAGATAATCATCAATATATGATGATACTGTAGCTTATGTCTAAAGTTCTATTTCGAACGTTGATCTAAATCATTTACATGATTTTGAGGCTCGAATAGGTCCAAAATTAAAAGGGGTTATAAAGAAGTAATTGAAATGCAGAGAACCTTGTCGACGGTATATCAATGACTTTTAATCAAATATAGTTGAATTTTTCTACGTGGGTGCTTTTTTCATATTATACCCTCTGATATCCTTTAAATGTATACAGAATTTAGTAATCCGTGTACATTTATTAATTAGTTTTAAGTACCTATTTATAAAATTTTACAAAGAATCGTATTTAAATTATTATATATGGATTCAACTCTTGTATACCATATCTGCTTAAAACTAAATTAAACTTCATATACACTATATTTTTTATCACCACCGTCGTTCTTAAATTTATAATTATCGTTCAATTAGTTTATAAATTACCATATGCATAAAAATACATATTAATCCTTCGTAATTTTTATAGGCACACACGAATATATATATATAAATATATATATATATAAATATATATATATATAAATATATATATATATATATAGCATTACATAGCTGTCTCTGACAGTATAGACAGCACTCTCCCTCGACACTAGCGTGCAAGTATATGTATTTGGTGACTTTAATGTCCACTACAAAAACTGGCTTGGATTCTCTACTCACACAGATGCAGCGGGCAGCACAACACATAGCTTCGCTATATCTCACTTCTTATCACAAATAGTTACGTTTCCAACCCGCTTCCCTGACCTGCAAAAACAACACTCATCACTTCTAGATCTGTTTCTGACCACAGTTCCCGATGATTGTATAACAAATGCTGACAGCTCACTCGGGAACGCTGATCATGCAGTGATAATGGTCGAAATCGCCCTAAACTCTAGACCCAAAACTGAAGAGACAGTGCTCAAAACAACGAGATATTATAAAAAAAAGGCTGACTGGGAAGCCATCATACATCTTATCAGAGATGTCCCATGGGAAAATATTTTTCTTTTCCTGCTGAACAGTGCACAGATGAGACCACTGAATGGTTCAAAACGGCAATTGAAGCACATGTTCCCATGCGGAAATTTTATAGCAAGCCCCACCCTCCCCAACGGTTTATTTCTACTCGCGCAACTACCATTTCTCAAAGCCAGCATGTATACCGCAGATTTAACCGACATAAGTCCAATTCAAACAGACAGAAGTATATAGAAGCTACAAGTAACGTTAAGAATGAAATAGCGACTCTACAACAAATGCCTTAATGAATCTTGCTTTCCGGGCTGTTGGAAAACTGCTTTTGTGGTACCAGTATTCAAGAATTCTGGCGAAAGAACTGACTCATGAAATTATCGCCCCATTAGCCTCCTCCCACTTTTCGACAAAATATTTGAGACCATAATTAACTATGCTCTAGTCCATCACCTTACAGATGCTAAAATTCTGACTGACAAACAATATGGACTTAGATAAGCTCGTTCCACAGCACACATCCTCACTGTAATCTCTGAACGTATATACCATTTACTGGACAAAGCGGGGGAGGGTAGAGCGGTAGCTCTAGATATATCTAAGCCTTTTGACAGGGTATGGCATGAGGGTCTCCTTAGGAAAATCAGATCATACGGTATCACTGGTAGAATACTTAACATAATTAAATCCTTCTTAGATAAGAGAAAAATCCAGGTTGTCCTCGACGGTCGTACATCTAAACAATATGATATAAATACGGGAGTATCTCAGGGGTCTATCCTTGGACCTCTATTGTTCCTAATATTCATTAATGACCTCCCCGACAAAATTGCCTCTAAGATGGGTATATATGCTGATGACACCACACTCTATAACAGGCATGACAGGAAAACAAATGAACACATCTAAAGAAATGTCAAAAACACTAGAGGATGACCTCGAATCTGTAGTGGAATGGGGACAAAAATGGATGGTCACCTTCAATACTGCCAAGACTAAACTGGTTTAATTCAATAATTACAATAAACCTTCTCTGCCACCAATAGCAATGGCCAATGCCTCTTTATCTGAGAGTACATCTTTCAAACTACTTGGCATAAAGTTCACAGGAAACATGAGTTGTAACAATTACATTGAAAGCATTGCCAGGGCCGCTGCGAAGAAGGTAGGCTCTCTCTACCGAGCTAGAAAACTACTAACACCAGAAAGTATCCTGTACTTCTATAAGGCCACCATTCGCCCATGTATGGAGTATTGCTGTCACATTTGGGCTGGTGTATCTGCTACTAGTCTCTCGCTTCTAGACAAGGTTCAAAAGAGAGTCGCAAATCTAATCGGCCCTGAACTGACATCTAAGCTTCAGCCTCTGTCCCATCGACGAAATGTTGCATCCCTCTGCCTGTTCTACAAGTATTTTAATGGTGAATGCTCTGAAGAACTGCAAATACTTGTGCCCCCACGACGTTAACACCCTCGACAAACCCGACAGGCAGCTAAATCCCACCCCACACAGTAGAGATCCCTAGATGTAAAAGATATTTCTACTCCAGTAGTTTCTTCCCAGAATCGCTAGACTCTGGAATTCCATTCCAGGTCCCTAATTCCCTAACTGTACAGACATGCAGAAATTAAAGTGTAACGTGAACTGACATCTTGCTGCCCAAATCCCAACATAGTACCCCAGTAGTTGTTGCTCCTGATAGTAGCCTCCTACACCAAAGTGGCAATGTGCCTTGTTTGGGGGGGGGGGGAAATGTAATAAAAAATATATATATTCCCAACTCGCGTTTACGTAAAAATGCGCTTCCATATGATTAATTGAATTTATTCAATAAGTATCGCTAACAAAAACAAACAAATAACATCTACGTAAAAATGCGGAAAAATTAGTAGTCTTACAAGATAGATAAGTGGAAGAGGCTTAGGCTTCTTATCACGGAGTCTTGATTTCGAATTTCGCTAGATTCAGCCACTCTGATGAGTCACAGACGACGAAACACGTGTCAGTGGATAATTATATCTTTAAAATAATACATATACTTTCCCCGTTTGGGGGCACCGAAACTGGTCAAAGGGAAAATTACTCCCAACTCGCATTTAGATAAGAATGCGCTTTCATATAAATAATGGAATTAATTCAATAAGTATCGCTAACAAAAAACAACCAATATATATATATATATATATATATATATATATATATATATATATATATATATATATATACACACATAAAATACTTGACTATTTGACTGCCTGTCTGGCATAAAAACGATTTATTTTTCGTCGCATCGTTTGGGATTGGAGTTAAAATTTACTCTTGTTCCGGGGTTCGAATTAGGAGACGGTTTGAATACTGATAATACGGCAAGGATAAAACGTATACGTATGTAATAAAATTTATATATGTATCTCATATATATGTATATATATATGAGTCTGTGTACGAATTTTGTATCGTCTCATAAACGATCGTATTCTAATAGATTGTTTATTTGAAATTCTTAGAGCCCAAATAAATCATTTTTCAATGAATCCTAGTACCCATTTGTTTCTTAATCATATGTTGATACAAATATATGCGTGTGCTTAGTGTAATATCAATGTAAAAGTTTACGTTCAAAAACGTAATTTATTCTTAAAGGAGACACGTTGATGTGCTAGGAATACAGTCAAAATATTATAAATAATTGCATTTGTAATTCTAATAATTTATCGCCATGTTTAAAAATTTATCGTGTTTTGCTTGATTCACGATAAAAGCGCCTTTATTTTTCGAAGAAATTTTTTTAACTGAATTGATCATGTGCCATGTTTATTGCGCTGCTTTGCTGATGGCTGACATTTACTACAACGCCTTTTTTATTGTGTTTGTGAGTCTGCAATAGTTTTGCAATTAAGCATGCCATGGTTTCTTCCATTTAGCTTGTTTTTTATACCTCAATGCAGGATTCTGCTACTTAATTATTTCTAAAACATGCTATTTTTTAACTACTAAAATATATATTATGTAGATCTCCTCACACAGTTGTCTTTAAAGGTCTTTATTTATATTTCCTTGATTTCTATAAGAAAATTAACGTGCCCTTAAACTCTATACTAATACTAATATGTATGTATGTTTGCATTATCGTCTAACTTCAATATAGTATGACCTTTACAATGTTAATGTTAAATAATATTATTAGCAAAGGTCTAGTACGCCTGGTTTGAATATGTTCATGTAATGAACCAAGATATTCTTTATTTTAAGACACATTTTTATGGGTTCCTCCACAAATAAATATGATTGGCTGATGTAAGCCATAGGTAGGGGCGGGTATTGCAGCCCGAGAAAGGCGTTGAAAAAATAAGCCGAAAGCGTACGCATATTATCAGCTGCGACTATGATCTATTAAGACTACTTAGTATATCGCTTACTTGATTTTGTAGCGACTTCAAGTAAATGTAATCCTTTCTGCGAAATATAAAAATTCCGCACATATACATCAAGCAGCATACATAACTATGGTACACATTCAGTATTTTTACTAGCGCCATTTTTTATGCTACGCCGGATTATTTATATATTCATATTACTTATATTGTGTCGGCAGTGAATACGTTCAATCAACAGCGACGAAACGTTAAATTTTCGCACAACTCAAACAATATTACGTAGACCAGTGGTTCTCAACCTTTTCTTTTACTCATGGAACCCTTTTCCCTACTTTTTACTTGGTGGACCCTTTCATAAATATTGGTCATACACGATCTTCTATTTTTCACTAATATAAATAAATAAAGTATTCTACAACAACTATAATAATTATGATGATAATAATAATAATAATAATAATAATAATAATAATAATAATCTAAACTAGAGTGATAATACGAGGGCCAGGCAATAAGTAATGCCCCTGACCCACTTCCCATAGCAGAAGAGAAACGAAACCTGGCACAGTTATTAGTCTTTCTCTATATAGGAACCATTCAATTTTTTTTCATTTCTCCCATCGTTTGATGCAGCTCTGGACATCATTTTTGTAGAACACCCCAGTTGCTCCTCCAACCACGACGTGACTTCAGAAATTAAGGCTGCATCATGTGGGAAACGCTTTCCTTTCAAAAACAACTTAATGGCTGGGAAGAAGTGAAAGGTCAGATGGTGGAAGGTCTGGAGAGTAGAGAGGATCGGGGAAGGATTTCATAACCACACGGCCATGCTTCTAATCTGGCGACATGCGAGTTGTTGATCGGAGCGTTGTCCTGCAGGAGGAGGGTACCTTTCATGATCTTGCCCCACCTCTTGATTTTGATAGTTTCCCTTAATTTCCTCAAAAGTGAAGCATAATAGGCTCCTGTAATTATGGTACCCTTTGCCAGGAAATCTGTCATCACTACTCCGTCCTGGTCCCAGAAGACTGTGAGCATGACCTTGCCTGTGGAGGACTGCACCCTTGCATGCTTTGGAGGTGGTGAGTCCAAGTGCTTCCACGGCATTGACTGGGCTTTGGTCTCTGGGTCATAGTGATAGACCCAGGTTTCATTCTGTGTAATCAGTCTTTTGAAAAACCTTGACTCATCTTCTTGGCGCATCTCCAAATTCATCCTCGAGCACTCGACGCATTCTCGCTTCTGGAATGGTGTGAGCAACCTGTGAATCCATCTGGCAGACACCTTATGCATATGCAAATGGTCATGAATGATAGTTTCCACAGACCCTGTACTAATCTTGACATCTCGGGCTATTTGGCGAATTGTAATGCGCCGATCTTCCAAAATGGCAGCCTAAACTTGACGGACAGATGCCTCATCAATGGCAGAGGGGGCGAGGCGACCAAGTCTGGGAGCTGTTTCCACAGACTTCCGGCCATGTTTGAATTCACGATGCCAGCGTTTTACAAGGACATATGATGGGGTATTATCACCGTAAATTTCTTTCATTTCATCAAAAGTCTCCTGTGGTGTGCGTCCTTTCAAATACAAAAACCGGATCACTGCTCGATATTCAACAGGCTCCATTTCACACCTGACTCCGTTCAAACACCTGTAAAACAGAAACCACAATTAGTTCAGAGCTGTAATTTGCCACATAACCAGTAGAGATATAAATCATTGCACATGCAAAATTTCAGCTAGATCAGACAACTGGAAATTGTTCAGAAGCATTACTTATTGTACGACCCTCGTAATTCTTTACAAATACATGCATATATTATTTATATACACAGCTGGTAATACAATTACTGCAGTTCATAATATCTAACTATATATAATGCTATTCATTTTTATAAAATTCCCGACAAATAAAACATATTTAGGAACAAAGTGCAAGGTAAATGTTTGAGGTAAACCTGGTAAACAGAAATATTATATTTTAAATAACTTGAAACTATACAAAATTACAGTAGAAATTAAAGTTTTAATAATAAAAACTATTCTGAGTTGGTTTTCTTCATGGACCACCAAAATATCGTTGTGGGCCCCCATTTTGTTATGTTTTGTCTGTGGAACCCCAGAAATATTCCATGACCCTAGGGGTCCATGTGGACCTCGGTTGAGAACATCTGATGTAGACGAAAATCACATATCACAATAAAATGTTATAACATATTAACATCAAAAGGTAATAAATCACACGCAATATCTTCTTAAATTAATTATTTCATTTCGATATATCCACAGATATTTGGCAGTTGAAATATATTGTTTAGAATAGGAATACTTGGGGTAAGAATCTTCAAGCTGTCGATTTAATTTTTAAAGTATCTTTCAGATATAACATCAGTAAAAATAGGGACTTACCGCTACATATTAATGGGATGTTAATTTCGTCAGATAAATCTCTCACTTTTTTAAAAAGAATAAAATGAAATCGTTAAACAGAGGGAGAAAACAGAACCTGCAGGTTTTTCAGAAATGCTTCGGACAAATTACTTTTTTAGTGTTTTTTTATTTAAATTTAAAATTGCACTTTTCACATGAGAATATTAACTGCGCAATTTCTTTAAATTACAGGATGTTTTATTTGTATGTTTTCACTACTTTCTTAATACAATTTTCGATTTTTTTTGTGCAAGCAAACGTAAAATATAGTAAGATTCTTGTTATATTATTTTCCAAAATTTGTAATATTACCATTTTCAAAAATGTGTGAGATTATCATTTTCAAAAATGTGTGATATAATTTTCAAAAATGGACAGATAGCATGGCGACATTAACATTGATCATTGACAATAATATTTCAAAATAAAATATTTGATAGTATTGAAATGCGCCGATATAATAAGGCTCTATAGCTGTTTTAAAAACTATGCAACATTTTAACTATTTCGAAAATCCGTCTAAACGTGGAGGTAACACCAGATAAACTTAGCCAAACAAGGGAACCTAATGTCATAATTGTTAACAAGAAAAAAAAATCATGGATTTCTGTTCCAGTAGTTACCAGGACGAAAATAAGTGGAAACAATAAAACGAAGTAGATATAGGGAACTTTTCGGAGAACTGAAAGAACTATGAAAAAGACAGGAGATATAGTAGCAATATTCATAATTCGCACTAAATACATGTCTGTAAAATCGTGATTAAGTTAGAAATAACGAAAGAAATACATAGCTAAACTAGTGAACCCATATTTATGAATCATGTAATATGTAATTTAGAAAACAATCTGGGTACATTTTTGTAAACCTTATTTAGGAAGTGTGTTCCCCTCCCAAATTTCCCCTCTTCAAAATCTAGATAAAAACTATTACCAACTGAAATGCATGATGTAATAAAATTTGAATAAGGTAGATGTGTGCTCGTAAGCGTCTATAACATATACGTATAGAATAAACTTATAACTTCTAAACTAATTTACATATGAATTATAAGATATACATTCCAACCAACGCAGTAAGTAATGTACCAAATTCTTTTTTTATACAATTTGGGAAGAAGCGAAACTGCACTCTAATATATTCCATCGCGCAAAAAAAAAAAAAAAAATCTAATGCTATATTGCCTCCGACATATATTTGGTTTGTTAATGCATAAAGGGAAAAAGATTTAGAGAAATAAAACTTTGATTAATTCACATGGTTCTTTCTTTGTATACATGAAGGGAAAACAGACCCCAGAAATAAGAACATCTTTGGGAATCGTACGATTTGTGTTTTATTGTTAGTGCATTCACCTCGTTTAATAAAAAAACTCATTATTTCTCACTGAAAATCAAAGAGAGAAATCATCTTCATGGCATTTTTTCACTAATCAATCTAATATTAGATTGCACTTTCTCTTGAGGCGTGAAATATTAATTACTAGTCGTATACCTAATTTTGTTTACGCATATTCCTTTTAAGGTCAATCAGCAATAAAATCGAAACAAGGAAGAAAAAATACGCCACTACCTGATCCACTATTTTATTAACCTGATCAGATGATTATTTCTTTTACCTAAGCTTAATCAAACTAACTAAGGTCCGCAACGGAGGAATGGATGCTATCAAAGGGGTTGTCAAAAATAATCTGAGTAACATATCAGAAGAACCTTTCAGCAATATATCGAGGCATAGTATAAAAGGATGAATGTGTACCTTGTATTTTAGGCGGATTATTGTAAAGGTGAAACAACGTAGAATTGCTGCTTAGAATTGAAATAAATATTTTGTGAGACTTGTCTATTGAAATTTTAGAGATCCATCGTACATTTCTTGTTAACAATCTTTAAGTGATTTTGTATTTTTATCTTTTCTTTAATGATTGAATTTTATCTTTGATTTCATTTTGTTTGGCAAACGCCAGAAAATGCTGCAAAAATAAAGCACAGTGAGAAAGCACACGTGATAATATATTTATTCAATAATCATACGAGAAATGTCCCCGCAAACCTAAATCTATTTGCGGCTTGATTAAAAACTAAATTGTTGTGACTATAGCGTCTGAACTTGATGACTTCTTGAGTAAGTATAGAATAATTAAAAACGAGAAGTTTCCTTGGCGTGTTGTCTGGACGAATACTGCGTGCAATAGAAGATAAAGACTTCACTTCGCCAAACATTAAATTCCTTTGATTCATTATTAGAAAATTATCTTGTTCAATTAGATCGGGGCCATTTAAGAATTTAAATGAGATTTTCACAAACAAAAGAAAGAAAAAAAAGACAGATAACTTAATCGGGAGTATTAGTTTTTATAATAGAAATCGACAATAAAAAGTGTTAACTTTCATTTCCCTTGATTATAATGTTTAGATTCCGCCTGCTCGTCTAATATCAAATTACCTGCTAGAAATTAAATTATTCGCGTTTTGTTTTGCTATTCATAATCAGATGTTGTAGCCATTCCGTGAAATTATCAAATTTATTTGTACTAGCACAGCCCGTGGAAATTATACGGTTGTTGAAAATCTTTAAAACACACAAATAAAATGAATAAAAAATAAAATAAAATCAACAACGATGAATTAAAAACATTTTTTTTTAGCAAATTCTTTTTTTTAAAACTTTTTAAAGCTAAAAAGATTGATTTAAAATATTTAGATTTTTTCAATGAAAATTTAACAAACCCACATTGTTTTATTTTATTAATATGTTTTATATAAATTATACAGGAACATTCACTTGCACATTTGTTTTAATTGTTTGGTTGTTTTTGTTTTTTCGCCATATCAACCCTTTCTCGGTTATTTAATGCCGAATCTGGTGATTTTGAAGATGTTTTTTTTTTAATAGAATATATTTGTTTTTTTTTTGCAAGTTGGTTTCTATTTACCCCATAGTTGGGACCCTAACAGTTATTACCACTCCGGGTCAGAGTGAACCTGGGACCAATGCTAATTAAAGGGTGGCTCCACACTCTCCAAAGCCCGCAAGCTGGGGCCTCACCAGCGGATATAATTTAAGGTCATATCCAGGACCAATTGCAAAAATAAACTATGATAGAAAACAGTCGTCTCTCCACATGACCTATTTTAAAATATAAAATAAAACAGCCAATCTGAAACCGTAAACAGACAGTCATGTTTTTTGGAAATGTTTGGAGAGGAAAAAGTTTTAGTGATTTTTAACTGATAAAGAGCGACTATAAAGGGGCGTAATGCGTTACTCATTAATTAATGTTTGCGATGATGATGGATTTAATCCCCCATCTACACAGTCTCCAGTTTACGATTATTATAATTTTTGTGCTTGGTTCATGAATGTTCAACCAGTCCGAAATATTGATTATGTCTTAAGACCAAAAGATGTGTTAATACTTTTGTCTTCTTTTGGCTAGCTTGATTTTCCCTCATAACAGCTGATCTTGTGTTTAACTCGGTCCTCGATGAGTGATAAGTAAATAGTGGTGGTTGACCTAATGTTATAAGTTTCATATTTTGTACAAAATGTCTAAATAAACGATGTCAAGGTGAAACAAAATAAACTTTAGGATCCAGATTAAATTATTAAAAATTACTCGATAGAAATCGCCCTGCTTTGAAAGTAACTGTTGTAATCAAATACGTCAGGTTTTTAAAAATGTATACTAATATACATGGAATCTCCGTCTGTAGACGCATACAACCAAACGTAATAAAAGTTAGTGGAATTAAATCACATACATTAGATTTGAATTTCTAACGTGATTTTTAAAAATATTTTGACATTTTCACAGACTACGACGTATCTTGTTTAAAAAGGTTTACCAATGAATTAAAACATTGCATGCTTTATGGTAATAGCACAATGAAAGACACGAGGCATTCAAGGCTAGGTATTAACAAAAGCAAATAGAAATGTGCTTTGCATTTGAAAATAATCTCCTGTTAGTCTATTAGATCTCTATAAGCACGAGAACGTTATAAAAGTCGAAAATGTTTGGGTGTCTAAATGATTTTTTAACAAAATATACACGTTCTTTTTTTACAAAATACGAAGAACTTTCCGAAAATTATATTACGTTTGCATGCTTTTATGATTGGCATAATGCTGCTTTTATTTTCAAAATGTAAAATAATTACATTTTAGCAAAGAAATAAAACTACTTAGTTGATATTGTAGATTTATACCACAGTTTCATGTATGGTGTGGAGAATATAAACTGTTTTTTAATTTACATAAATTTAAACGTAGAAAAAACACTATCAAGTGTCAGATACCATTAATTCAAATGCAAATTACCCATGGATAATAAGACATGAACTCATAATTATTCTCACAATTCCAGTAGTAGTAACACAATCTCCTGTTTAGAAATTTAAATATATGAAAATTATAGAAACATTTAACTCATAATTATTATCCAACGATTAAACAAAAATCACTAGATTAACATTTTCGTCTTAGAATCCTTCAGGTTATAGCCACAAGGTAAGATGTTTTCTATATTAAAACTATTCGGTGGATTTTGATAAAAATTTGATCCCATATAAACATGATTTTTACGTAAATGAATATGAAATTATAAACAGATCTATTCTCTCCAGTAAATCTTTTGGTATTACTAGATTGTACTAAACGAAAGCTAGAAAAGGTGTGGTAGATTGTTAGAATCAGGAAACTTCGTTTGCAAGGAAAGTTACATAATTTAAAAAGACAAATTGCTAAGGTAATTCGTTTCTGTACGCTCGCTATCTTTTCTCTTTTAGCTACGGTTAAAAGTGTCTTGCTACTGATGGAGTTATTCCCTATTCTCATAATGGAATAGTCCAATCATTTTTTGTGTGTATTACACCTGTTCATAACGAGAGAATAAGAAATATAACGAGGATGCGTTAGCGAGAATGATCGCGAACGTATGAAATTGTGGGTTAACCCGCTTCAGTTGTGGGTAAAACGATATACACTGAGGCAGAAAGAACGTGATCGATTAAAGTTAATAACAGATAGGAAACTTGTGCGTTAATTGCAAATTGTGATTAGTTAGAATGGATTTTCAAACATATGTCAACCCCGAAAATAATAAATATATTAGCATGTTTTTTTTTATTCAACTATCTAGTAAAACAGCTCAAGAGAAACAAATATTGATTAACTGGGCCTCACTATAATTATATAAAATAATACCTCAAATAAATAAGTATATGCTCAATATAACCAGTACGAAACATTTAATCTCGAATTAGAGCAACAGAAATTAAAATACGAAATGACACATTAGATATGCATATGGATATTAAAAGTATAGAGCAAATGAATAAAAGTTTAATTTCTATGATTTTTGACTGTTATTTGTTGCAATTACTTAATATCAATACAATCCATGCAAAAGACAATATCACGAGAGCAATGCCAGTTTTTTTTTAAACGTTTACGAATACTTCAATAAATTAAAGTGTGTGTGATAAGGACTATTACAACACTAGATCTGTTAACAGTAGGCAAACGGCATATACGACATTTTATTTATTTTATTTTGTTAATATAAAAGTTGTAAATAAGAGTAAACACAACTTTTTTAAACAGATAATTTTAGAAGCAATCGAATAATTCTAATTATTACCCGATTATAAAGTGTGATTTTTTAGAATATTAGGATAAGAGCTAGTTTTGACCTATTGAAAATAGTCAAGTAAATATGAGTTTAGCTGACGCAAGTCAATAAGTACATGTGTTCAACTTACGACGGAAGAGTCAGCTTGTATATGTTAGTGTAAGTGTGTGCGTCTTTCTGTCTTTCTCTCCCTCTCTCTCTCTCTCTATATATATATATATATGCGTGTGTGTGTGTGTGTGTATGTGTGCGCGCGCGCGTGTGTGTGTGTGTAGGAAAGAGTAAAATAATAAAACAAAAGTAAAGTTCCATATTTTAAAAGTCTATTAAATTGTCAAATGAAATAAAATATGAGAATGCCTCAATAGATTATCAAAACACGTTTTTTTAATGTATATGTATGTATGTATGTATGTCCAAAATCATAAAGAGTAAGTAAGTATTTGGACTATTTATTCGTGTGTATTTTGCATGTGTGTGTGTGTGTACGTATGTGTGTGTATATGCGTATATGTGTGCCTCTACGTGATTACGTTTGTATGTCTGTGCGCATGCACACGTACGTTGGCGTATGTCTATGTACGCATGTGTTTATTTCCATGTGTATGCGGGGTGGAGGGGGCTCCCGTAAGCCGTGGTGAAGGCAACCCCTCTAGGAGAAGCAAATCTCTGAGTTAAAAAAACATAAAGCGGGAGACCAGTACCCGCATTAAGCTGGTCTTCAGTTTGACTTGTTGCTGGCTATATTACTTTTGCTTGTTGCTGGATGTCAACATTTTGAACCGAGAGAGAGATTTAGCTGTCGTACAAAGCTAAAACTCTGTAACACCATCAGGTACAGATACTCCCTCAGGCTATAAGAAAAAAAACCGGCCCTATTGCGATGGAAAAGTTGTGACGCGTGTAGGTCTGAAATGCTGGAAGCATGTAGTAATTGATCTGCCATTATTATATGTATCTATGTATATATATAGGTGTATGTATGTTTATGTACATGTGTATGTGTGTATATCTATGTTTATATGTATGTATATGTGTGTTTGTGTGTATGTGTGCATGTATGTATATGGGCGTGTGTATGTGTACTCATGCATTTGTGTATGTATGCATATATATGTGTGTATGTGTGGGCATATATGTATGTGTGTATGAGTGCATATTTACGTACATGTATGTATATGTAGGTAAGTGTGTGTGTATATATGTATGTGCGTATGTGTACGTATGTATGGATGTATGTATGTATATGTGTGTATGTATTTGTAGGTGTGTATGTATGCATAGCTGTATGTATCAGTGCATATTTACATACGTGTATGTATATGTAGGTAAGTGTGTGTATATATGTATGTACGTATGGATGTATGTATGTATATGTGTATGTATGTATATCTGTATGTATGCATGTGTGTCTGTATACGTATGTATGTGTATTCATTGTGTATGTACATATATGTGTATGTTTACAGATATGTATGTATCTGTATATATGTATATTTGCGTTTAAATATATATATATGTGTGTATGCATGCCAATGACCGTCTTGAGTATGTTTATGTATAAGTATGTCTATGTATGCATATATGTAGTGTGTATGTATGTATGCATATATGTGGGTTATTTGTATGTGTGTATGTGCATATGTGTATGCATGCGTGCATGTATATAAATATGTATTTATACTAGTGACCGTCTTCAGTGTCATGTCTGCTTGTGCGTGTGAATTTTTTTTTTCGGCAGGACTAAAGTTAAGGTTATCTTCGGGCTCATGGACTTTCAGTACCTGAGGGAGTGGCACTCGTCTGACAAGACGTTTCAATCATCATATCATGTATGTATGTATGTAACGGAACGCTTTAAAATATGTAATGTAATTAATCATTTTTATAATTTTGATATTTTTGAAATCATTTATTGATTTTACAGCTCGCACTGTTTTTCATTTTGTAATCTATTGTATTTTCAAATTTTAACAATTTTCAATAATTTTATTTTGGAATCATTGGTAACTGACTAAAGGTTTTCATAATTATTATCATTCAGACTACTTGGATGTTAATTCCCTAATGATATAAGCTTTGGCATTCTCTAGGTGTATAAATTTGAACGCGGGAATTTTTTATGTACAAGCATATATAATTTCGAATTGAGTCACTTCTTAAATCCAGGGTTTACGTCAAACATTTCATGTGTGGCATTGTTAAGTAATTTTTATTTGTTCCTAAGAAGTAGTTACAACTGAATCCCAAACCTCTAGAAGACTGCAACTTAAATCTGATTGTTACTAGTCGTGGCGTAGTTTAAATTGTGTTCAATAAACTATAGTTCTAAGTAACATTTTCTGGACTTGAAGGTTTGTCCGAAGTAATTACTACAAATATTAAAACATATTCTTGGGTATTACTTCTATCCGATCACGTTGACAGCATAAGACAGGAAAGAATAACAAGTTCTCGATTATAGACACACATTCATAACAATTAATTGTAAAGACATTTTAATTGGTAGCAGAGAAGGAAATAGTGTAAAAAGAGAAATGAGTAGATCTAAAAATAGAGTAACATTAATTGGATTTTTTTTAATAGAAAACAGGATTTTCTAAGTAACATTTACTGCTTCAAGCAATTTAAACCTAACTAAATCAATGATGCAATCAGTCCCATTTAAATAGAATCGATGATGTGAAAGTCACCATTTCTCGTGTTCGTGATATAAAAAAAAGACTTAGAAACGTGCAAAGCGTGTGGGTCCGATCTCATCCCTGCTACACTAATAAAAATTGCTTGGCTGATGTAGCTCCTATTCTCTCAAAACTAGAACAAATGTCCTTCTGAATCTTGCTTTACTGATTGCTGTAAAATTGATTCTATGGTGTCAGTATTAAAAGCGTATTACTCTCTTTGTTTCAACTTTCTTATTGTGTTTTTCCTTGTGATGGAGCATTCTACCGGATGCAAAATATTCTCCCAATAGTTTAGTTACTCAAACCGAGAGATCTTTTTAAGATAACCGTCCCTTTAAGTGCTATTTTTTGTATTTCTTTTGCACTTGGTTGACCGGGTATATTCGCGAGATAACTTGTGCGGAATCATTTTGCTGTCCGCGTGTTAAACATAACAATACTTTTCGAATGCTTTTAAGTTTATAAATGTTCAATATTTGACAACATGTAACGAGATATATCCTAAGTATCTTTTATTATATATATATATATATATATTATTTAAATATATATATATATATATATATTAGTCATTCAAAATATTAAAAAGTTTATGACGTTAAATGGTTAAATTTCAAATCTAAAGATTTTAATTATTCTATGTAAGACAAAGAATATTATTTTTCAAATGTATTCTTTGTCTTACATAACATAATAAAAATGTTTTGATTTGGAATTTAACCATTTCACGTCACAAATTTTTACATTTATTGAATGATTAAAATTTGATTTATGTGCTCTATCTTGTATATCAAGCAATTTTATTTAGATGGGATAGTACTTATAGAATATTACAGTAAATAATATTTTGTAAGATTTATAATAACGGATTTCCATACCAGCAGATTGTTAGATAATTTTATTCTGAAGAATATATATATATATATATATATATATATATTATATATATTATATATATATTATTTTATATATGTATTATATATTGTATATCTGTTTATATGCATGTATATGTATGTGCATATATATGTGTATAAATATGTGTGTATACGTATGAATATATATTATGTATACGTATGAATGTACTTGTATATAGATGTATATGTATATATATTTATATGCATGTATATATATAAATATAGGTATATGTATAAATATACATGTATATATGTATGTACACATGAGTATATATGTATACATATAACTATATTTATGATTATTTATATGAGTATATATATATATATATATATATATATATATATATATATATGTATTTAGATGTGTGTATCTATAAGAACAAAATCATGTTTACAAACCAGTGTTTCAGTAAACTTAAACTGAATATAAATATTATTCATATTGTAATCCCAACCAAATAAAAAAAAATCTAAATATCAATATAATAGACAAAAGAAGAACGCAGCTAAAGATTGTAAATTATACTTTACATGAATGTATTGTTCGACAGGATATTTAAATAAGAAATATTAAGATTTCTTTATACACGGTGTTTTTCAGAAACGCGTTCTTCCCATCAGACGAAAGATATTAGGATATGAATATTATAGCGAAGCTATGACTTTGCTGGTACTGGAATTAACTGAAATAGCATTACATAAAAGCTATACGATTATTAATTTGGTTAATTCTGTTTATGGATATTCATATTTAAAACCTTTTTTTCTATTCATCTAAAAAGAAGAATACAACTTTGTTATATACGGGTCTCGGAATTACATTTATCTGCAAAAGATAAAGCTAATTTGTATATTCTTTTAAATATTCGTTTTAATTAATTCCCTATTAGTTCTTTTAGGTGTTCGTATAGAATGATAATCTTTAGTTAACTGTTACATGTAATTATATTCATGTAGATATTCTACATGATTTATACTTGCGAAATATTTGAGTTAAATGTTATAGTAAACACAAACCTCTTTCTATATATATTTATATATGCATGTTTAAAAATTTTATCTACCAACCCCCTCTGCTATTTTTTTGTCTAAAGACATGAAACTTAAAATATATGGTATTCAAACCCATGTGAACTTTATATTTGGGTTTTAGCCCGGGGAAGTCGGTGCAAAAGTTCGAAAAGGCAAAAAATGGCATTTTCCAGGTAAAGGACGAACAACGGCATTACGAATATGCATGCGTACCATAATAGCTTTTGGTACATGTTTCATTTTTAGCTTTGCAGCAAACATGTCTTTATAGCTTAGGCATTAACGTCAAAAGCAAAAATAATTCGTAAGCGAAAAGTTTTGGTTTCGATTTTCAGTGGTGTAGAACGAGTGATTTTGTAAAAACTTTTAAAATTATTGGGTCCAATATAATATAATAATACGAAATCTTCATTAATCAAATATTATATTTAAGGCTATTTTACGACCGGGCAATGGCGGGCAGCACGCTAGTATGTATATATATATAATATATATATATATATATATATATATATATATATATATATATATATGTGTGTGTGTGTGTGCATATATATGTGTTTATATATTTGTATATATAAGGGTATTCATGTGCATATATATGTGTATGTACAAGGTGCCCCCCAAAAAAAACCCAGGATATTCAATTGTTTTTCTGAGCATTTTACAGTAAACGGAGAGAAAAAAAAGGTCAAAAGCCCTAGTGTTTTGATGTGGTGTTTTGAATATAATAAACTAGTTATGACTAAAGTTTCATTTCATTCGGACAAAACACTAAGAAACGGGGCCTAATTATAGTTGGGGCACGTTTTGGGGGGGTCACCCTGTATAAGTGTTTAGATATATGTATATTTATGTGTATATATTTTTATACATGCATGCATATATATATATATGAGTGTGTGTGCGTATGCTTATTAGTATATATATATATATATCAATATTAGGATGCATAATCGGAGAAATCAAAATTTGGGGAAGGGGCTGATGGAATCTGTATCGAAAAAAAATATATGCTTTTTTGCGATGCCAAAACGATTCTTTGGATTATCTCTTTTATTTCGTTTGGTTTAAAACAATATCTTCAACTGCTGGTAACAAAAATAAAATAATAAATATTTATTGATTGTTTAACCTACAAGTAAAGCATATATATATATATATATATATATATATATATATATATATATATATATATATATATACTCCCACAGTTGTGTTTTTACGCTTCCGGTAATCGGTGAAGATAACATTTTAAAAAAATACATATGCATATATATGTATAGATATATGTGCAAGCATATTTCCATGTATGCATATTATATTTATATGATATATATATATAACCCATATTACCCTGTTTATCTTATGTTCAAAACATTTTCTTTTGTGTATAGTCATATATGCTCCAGACTCAATCTTCACAATATTAATTTTTTGAAATGTTAGAAATACACACAGGCTTACTCAAAAGTACACACACATATACAGAAGGGATCTTTCTGTAAGCAAAGGGATTGTCTTTTGGGTCTGAACGTGATTATTTTCTAAGGCGTTTCCTTGACATTGCATTATTATCATAACGATAGACATATCTTAGTCATTCCTCCATATTTTTTTCTCTGCGAACGTTTGATTTTATTTTAGTCGTTCTCCTTTGAATTCGTTTTCCTATACAAAAAAAAAATCCTTGATTCGGCTTTGAAAAGTGAGGGCGAGATACGTTCGGCTTACTCTACCCCCCTATTTATTTAATTTTTTCTTGTTTTAAACTCCATTGTATGTACCCCCTTCGTCCTTTTTTCCATGGATACTAAAAAGACACTCAGTCTTCCTCTTTTAAGAGATATAATAAAGGTTTGTACCCCTAAATAATTATATATATATATATATATATATGTGTGTGTGTGTGTGTGTGTGTGTATAGGGTTTTTAGATATGTATGGCTAGGTTTCCTTGCTCTTATCTATTTGCCTTTCTAAGGAACATAAGCTTTCAAGCATTTTTATTCTCATAGCATTTATATGCTAGTTAACATGTCGCAGAACGGATTTGTAATCTAAATCTTACTTATTAATAGTTTATCTTTTTATATTTTTATATTTTATTTATCTATATTTATTTTCATATATTAGTAAAAATATTAACCGTATTATTTTACATTTTGTTTTATTGGGGAAGTGGTATTATCCACTGGAGAGCCATGTATTAAACAGCTGTCCCGTTTTTAAATCTCCGAAACAGCTACATGGTAAGCAGCTGATGATCCCCGTTTTCTATTTACAAAATTTTAGTTAAGGGTTTCTCTTTTCCTCCTTATGTAGTTATTTTTTTTTTAATTGAAGACTTTTGCGAAATTGGCTTATGCAAGTGCTAAGTCTTTAACAATTTTAGTTAAGTCCTTTTTTCATTCATATATAAATGAATTCTCTTTAGTCATTATAATCTTTTTTAGTAATAGAATTATGTAGGTGCTTAGTCTGCGATAAGTTAAAATTAATATTTTTTCCTTCCGGGAATTTACACTGCATGCGTTATTTTTTGCATTTTTTTTTTATTCAAAGCTTCTTTTGGCTATATATATATGTTACCGAAGTTAAGCAACGTTAAGCCTCACTACTATCAATTGGGAAACTATTTTAAAATTGTAGCCGCTATATGTTCTCCCCGCATAACTTGATATTGTTTCTAGTTGTCCTGAACTCAATTTGCCATTGGTATTTTACAAGACCGACTGAGGTGAGGTGTGGTTAGAGATTGAGCAAATCTTGCTACAAATTTGCACGCGCAGGATCCATTACAGGGGGTATTGTAAAGACTGAATAAAGCAAACATTATATATATATATATATATATATGTGTGTGTGTGTGTGTGTGTGTGTGTGTGTGTGTAGGTTTCTGTATGATTATATATATAGGATTACGTTGTGTTCGCGTATTATACCTTCTAAAATCATCCTCGACGTAATAAAGCTCCTCAAAACCAGAACTTTCTATGCCTTCCCAAGATACATTGGTTCGTACGTATCGATGCCTCTACTCACACCAACATGCGTCGTTGAAGCTAAATCCTAAATAGTATCTCAACAACAAAACACTTTCCTCTTCTTCACCCTTTCGTCAATATAACGATGCACATCTTTAGTTCAATAGAATAGCAGCTCTAAAGAACAGACACACTCACACCCATGCGGTTGTGTCTGTACTGTGTCTATATAATAATACTACAAAAAGGAGTTGTGCTACAGAAAAAGTTAGCATCTATGTTGCGATCGCCTGTTGTAGGCCACGTTACTTTTTACATTTAAATATGGTGTAATTTCGCTTTATGTAAGAAAAACTCAAATTCTCAATTAATTGTGTAGGCGCATTCGCATTTATTATTTCAATGGACAGTATACATTAGTGTAATCTGATATATTGTGCCGATTTATATGCATTCAAAAAAATTTTTATTGAAAAATAATTATTATAGTAATAATAAAAATTCTCTCTCTCTCTCTCTCTATATATATATATATATATATGTTTCTGTGTATGTGTGTGTGTACATACATTTCTCTACCAAACTACTGTCATTTTTCAATCTACAGACTCGAGATTTGACATAAGGGGTACTGCGATTTGGGAAAATGTTTTTAATCGGTTTTCGTCCAGAAATTTGGCTGTCAAGGTGTCAAAGTTCAACGATTTGGCCTTTGAAAACTCTACCAAAACATCCGTAAATTTTGGGTCTAAACACTTGAAATTTACATGTAGGTAACTTTAACATGGATCGAACTTAATTTTATTTGAGCTCAAAACAATAAATGTTAAGGTGTCAATATTGTGGTCAAAGTTTTAATAAATTTGATCTATGCGGTTTCTAACAAATTAGCCATTTTTGGGTCTAAACATTTGAAATTTTACATAAAGTTTATTCAAAAATAGGGCAAGTTTTTAATCGGTTTTTGGCCGAAAATTAGCCTGCCAAGGGGTCAAAGTCCAAAAGATTTTGCCTTTGTGGTCTCTAGCAAAATAATCAGCCAATTTTGAAATTTACATAAAGGGTATTCAGACATTCGTAAGTTTTTAATCAGGTTTTGGATGATACCTTTGCTGCCAAGAGATAAAAGTTGAAAGAGTTACCTTTCCAATTTCTACCAAACAAAGATGTAGGTACCTGGACACGAGTCAAACTTATATATATATATATATATATATATATATAGTGTTTTTCAAAAGCGGCGAATATAAAATTGACAACTTTGTTTTCTTTAATTGTATATTTGTATATTTTACAACTATCAATTATTTAGAATGCGGCTATGTTTTGCAATTAATCATGAAAAGAA